>NC_042617.1:129040256-129160256 GCF_901001135.1 Rhinatrema bivittatum | reverse complement strand
TTCTGCTCTAAAACAAATGGTGGCATATTGGTAGGTTCTGCTGCCAAGTGGTACGGCCATGCCCTCTCCACAGCATCCAACTAGGAACATGCTAGGCCAATACTCTCTGGGGTAACAGCTTCCACTGCTTTTGTACTGCTAACATATGTGAAGACACCTGAGCAGCTACAGCCTGCTACTTGCTATGGACCTCACTCCACTACCTTTGCTCTTCTGCCACTAAGGGTTAATGTTCTAATGCCTGCTTTGCCGCTGAAGCTAGCCAAGATTTTCCTCACCCGCAGAGCACCTCAAGCTGTGATTTGGAACCAGAAAACACCATTAATTCTCTAAATAGGAAGTATCACATATGTAAACTGTCTGGTTCTATAACCAGTTGGACAGGTACTGTACAAAGAGAAACACATAGTGAGCTTTAGGGATTCAGAGAGAAAGCCGTCACAGTCTGCAAGTTCCCAAGAAAATCTTCATATTTGTCTTTTTCTTTTATTCTTGACAGTGTGGGTTGCCATGTTTCTAGGAAAGGTCAGGCTGATGATTTATTGACCACTTATTGAAGTTCTTATAGTTTATAATACTCTGAGAAGTCACTGATAAATTAAAGGAAAAATGGGACAAACCGGATAGCTCAAAAGTGACATATACAAATATATCTGTATCTATCTATCTAGATATAGATAGATATAAAAAGGGGCCATTGTATTAAAGCATGTTAACTGTACTGCAAGTGTTAAGGCAGGTTAAATGCTTGCATTATCAATTGCAAGTGAATAATGTATTTTAACAGCATTGCTAATGTGCATAAACTATACATGCATAAACATGTGATAGTATTAATGCAAAATCTATGCTAATGAGCTAATGAAATGCAAACATTTGCAAAAAAGTTCATTATCTGTGTGTTGTAGTGGCCAGCCGCAGAGCCTCAAGGCCGGCCACCCCCCCCCCCCCCGAGCTGGTCCGGGCCTCCTGCACGGCTCCCCAAGCTACTGCTGTTGCTTTCTTCCAGCGCAGCAGGGAGCCGACCCTGCTGTTGCTGTGCCACTGGCCTCTGCTGCTGCTAGGCGCAAGCACGTGGCTCTCAATTAGATTTAAAGGGGCCGTGGCAGGAAAACCGCCTGTGGCCCTGGATGTTGACCTTGACCCTAGACCCTATTTAAGGCAGCTCCTGCTGCCCCATCCTTGCTTCAGCAACAGGTCTCACTCTGCTCTGAGCTGCTGGTTGCTCCGTGTGTTCCTGATCCAGCCCTGCTCCGTGTGTTCTTGATCCAGCCCTACTCTGTATGTTCCTGGCCCCGCTCCCATTCCTGTTCCAGCTCCTTGTTTCCTCAGCTTGCTCTCCTGGTTCTTGATTCGGCCCGTCCCTGGATTCTGCATTGTCTGCCTCCTGCCCTGACCACTTGCCTGCTCACTGTCTCTTCTGCTAGTCATCTGCCCTGACCTCTGGCCTGTTCCTGGATTCCCCTGTTTCACTGCCAGCCCCGACCACTGGTACATCTGACCTCGCTTCTGCCTTCTACCTTCAGGATCATCTTTGCCCAGAGACTCGCTCCTAAGTCCTGCTGGCCCCGGCACCCAAGGGCTCAACCTATGGAGAACACAGGCTGGTAAAGGTGAAGGTCCAGTTGAGTCTCCATCACCTGCGTCCATCTCCCAACGATGAGGACTTATTAGGAGCCCCTCTCCTATAGATGGCAACAACCTCATCTTGGCCCAGAGGTCCACCACTCTGCGTAACACTATTAGTGTAGATAAAAGGTATGTGCGTTACAATGTTCAAAATTCATTGCTGATGCAGTAACACATAAAACTTACTATACCTCAGAGAGGAGTATAGTATTAATGCATCTTATTTGCATCACATTAATATCAGCCATTAATAAGTGAGATAAAAATTGCTTTTATGCACGCTAATAGTTGATATTAATGTACATAGGGTCATCCATGGCCCTAAACATTGGAACTCACTCCCACCAGACCTCAGGCTTGAACAATCGACACCCACCTTTAAAAAAAGACTTAAGACCTGGTTGTTCAACCAAGCATTCTCCTAACCCAATTACCCTCGTATAGATCCCAAGGGTAGACCCTGCCCTTGACATTTCCACAAGTTTCTTCCAGCACTAATAAACCATTCGTAGTATCTCACTCTCCCAGTGAACATCATGACAGTCGACTTTTGGCCCCACCAAGTCAGTCCCAGCGATTATACACAAAGTTCCTCAAAGTATTTTGTATATAAATTGTATTATCCTTCTTCATTGTAAGATATTATCCAAGTTTCAATTCACCCTGTTCATTGTAAGACATTATACTTTATACTGTTATTGTAACTGTTGTAATGTAAACCGAAGTGATTAGTAGCTCTGTTACCAGAACCTCGGTATATAAAACTGTTAAATAATAATAATAATAATCCAATCCTTAATGTTTAATGTTATATATGTTTAATGTTTACCCATTAAGGTTTAATGTTACAATGTATAAATAGTAAGACACCCCTGTCATACTATTCCAATTGCTATAATGTGAACCGATGTGATGTACTCCAACGAATGTCAGTATATAAAAGCAAATAAATAAATAAATAAATAGTAAAATAGAGATAGGTAGATGAATTCTATTCCTTTAGCTAAATAAGTCACAAAAAGAGATCAAGAAAAGCAGGAACCTGAATGAGAAAAGCTGGAAAATGCTCGCAGTTTGGGCAATAAAATCCCAGATCTGCAAGCCCTAATGCTGGAGGCGGACTTGGACATTGTTGCTGTCACAGAGATGTGGTTCACAGAATCTCATGATTGGGATACGTCCATACCGGGCTATAACTTGTTATGGAAGGACAGAGAGGACAGAAAAGGGGGAGGAGTGGCTCTTTATGTAAAAAACATTATCCAAGCATCTAAGCTGCAAGGAAGATGGGGCAAAGAAGAAGCACTATGGGTCGACCTAAAAAAAGATGATGGGGCATCCATTTTTATTGGCGTGGTTTACAGACCTCCAAATCGAATGGAAGAACTTGACAGAGATCTGGTTGAAGACATCCAAAAGATGGGAAAGAAGGGAGAAGTGATGAATGTTGGAGATTGTAATTTAGTAGTATAAACACAAAAGGTATCGCCAAATAACCATATATAATTGTAACCATTTGCCACATCAGCTGTATTTCACAACTAATATCTCAACAAAGTCCAACAAATGGAAACATTTTTTTGAGAGAAAACAGGACTGATCAGGAAGCCAATGTCGACGTGCTCAGGGAAACCTCACTGAGCCGTCCGGTCTTTTCAATCATTTGCAGCCTGTGTATTGAAAACACACCATCCTGTGTTGCTTGAATTTGTATGTTAATATATGCAACTTGTAATATTCATATTATTACTTTCAAATTAATTAGTCCAGCAGGGTAATAGCCTCAATCACTGTTCTCTAGCAGAATAGAACACTATTGTCCTTACAATGTCGCAAAGTGTTCCGTTTGACGGTGTGAGTACAAATAACTACTGTTCAAGATGTATAAACTACTGACTCGACAGCGGCCGTGTTTCGCAGCCTTGCGGCTGCTTCTTCAGGAGTCTAATGATCTAAAGGAGAGATCTAAGAAAGGAGAACAAAAACCATTGATACTAAATAATAGAAAAAATGAAAATCTGAATGTACTTAACTTGCAACGGTGTAACCACCTATTCATAACAGGACATGAAGTCTCGATGAATTCCTGTACGACAACGCCGGGCTAGAGACCGCATTTATCCGGTGTCGAAAATTAAATAGCCCGCGCTTTAATTTTCGACACCGGATGAATGCCTAATGTGTAGGGATAATGATAAAATGGGTTCATTTGGCCCACATCCCAAACTTCTCCATGGATGTGTAGCTCCTGGTAAAACCTATAGTGCAGAAGGAGAGCAATCTTTTCTTCATCCTTGGGGTCAGAAGGAAGCACGGACTATGACGAATGAGGTTATCAAATTTGCAGATGATACAAAATTATTCAATCACAAGCAGATTGTAATATATTGCAAGAGGACCTGGTGAGATTGGAAGACTGAGCATCCAAATGGCAGATTAAATTTAATGTGGATAAGTGCAAGGTGTTACTGTTGGAGTCGTGGATCCTTGAAATGGCTGGGACAGATGATGCCTTGAGAAGGCCCACAGTGGAAGTCAAAGCTGGGAGGTGGTACAGGGCAGGAGACCGGAGATATCTTTACCACTGGAAGCCCGAGGACCCCCCAGGTGGAGCCCGTGAGGACCAGAGCTGCTGGGACATACGTGCAGTCTCCTGTGGGTCGGTGTCTGAAGAGGAGTTCCAGAGGATAGAGTAGAGCTGAAGCCAGGAGGCCAACTGGAACTTTACCATTGGAAGCCCATGTTACCCTCGAGAGGAGCGCGTGAGGACTCAAGATGCTTGGACTTAGGAGAGGCCTCCTGGGTGAGAGCCGGAGTCAGGAACCAGTGGACGAAAGCCGGAAACAGAAGCCAGTGGACGAGCCGAGGTCAGAAGCCAGTAGATGGAAGCCAGTAGTCAGAAGCGAGTAGTCAGAAGCAGCAACTAGTGACTCTCGTTAAAGAGTGAACCTCGTTGCAAGGCAAGGCACAGAGGTGGAAGCGGGGTTTAAATATCCCTGCAGCGTCTGACATCATCTCTGGGCTGTCCTTCGTCTTCCCGCGCTGGGCCCTTTAAATCTAGAGCCCTTGCACGTGTGCACGTCTAGGGGGTGGGGCCAAGCACGGAGGATTGATGGCATCTCCCTTGAGGAGGGAACGCCGTGGCAGAGGCTAAGCCCAGCCTTGCCAGCCAAAGAGAGGTTCCAGTGGTCTGGGCCAGCCCCGAGGTAGGTGGAGGGACAGGGGCATGGCCCGGGACCGTAACAGTTACCTATAAGGAAAAATAATCCATGCAGATGTTACACGATGTTAGGTTCAATATTAGGAGCTACCAGTCAGGAAAAAGATGTAGGCATCATGGTGGATAATACATTGAATTATCCACCATGAATTATCCACATGAATTATACATACATACATGAATTATCTTGTCAGCTCAGTACACTTCAGCAGTCAAAAAAGCAAACAGAATGTTAGGAATTATTAGGAAGGGAATGGTGAATAACAAGGAAAATGTCATAATGCCTCTGTATTGCTCCATGGTGAGACCACATCTTGAGTACTGTGTACATTTCTGCTCACCACATCTCAAAAAAGATATGGTTGCACTGGAGAAGGTAGAGAGAAGGGCGACCAAAATGAGAAATGGGATGGAACAGTTCCCCTAAGAGGAAAGGCTAAAGAAGTTAGGGCTGTTCAGCTTGGAGAAGAGATGGCTGAGGTAGGATATGATAGTGGTCTTTAAAATCATGTGAGGTCTTGAACGGGTAGATGGAAATCGGTCATTTACACTTTCGGATATTAGAAGGACTAGGAGGCATTCCATGAAGTTAGCAAGTAACACATTTAAGACAAATGGGAGAAAATTATTTTTCACTCAATGCACAATTAAGCTCTGGAATTTGTTTCCAGAGGATGTGGTTAATACAGTTAGGGGCGGATTTTAAGAGCCCTGCGCGCCGGTGCGCCTATTTTACATAGGCCTACCGGCGCGCGCAGAGCCCCGGGACTCGAGTAAGTCCCGGGGTTCTCCGAGGGGGGCATGTCGGGGGCGTGTCGGGGGCGGGCCCGGTTGTCGCGGCGTTTCGGGGGCGTGTCGGCAGCGTTTTGGGGGCGGGTACAGGGGCATGGCTACGGCCCGGGGCGGTCCGGGGGCATGGCCGCGCCCTCCATACCCGCCCCCAGGTCGCGTCCCGGCGCGCAGGAGGCCCGCTGACGCGGGTAAGGGGGGGGCTTAGACAGGGCCGGGTGGGTGGGTTAGGTAGGGGAAGGGAGGGGAAGGTGAGGGGAGGGCAAAAGGAAGTTCCCTCCGAGGCCGCTCCGATTTCGGAGCGGCCTTGGAGGGAACGGGGGTAGGCTGCGCGGCTCGGCGCGCGCCGGCTACACAGAATTGATAGCCTTGCGCGCGCCGATCCAGGATTTTAGTGGATACGCGCGGCTCCGCGCGTATCTACTAAAATCCAGCGTACTTTTGCTTGCGCCTGATGCGCCAGCAAAAGTAGGCCTATTCGCATAGTTTGAAAATCTACCCCTTAGTGTGTATGGGTTTAAAAAGGTTTGGATAAGTTCTTGGAGGAGAAGTTAATTAACTGCTATTAATCAAGTTGGCTTAGGGAATGGCCTCTGCTACTACTGGCATCAATAGCATGGGATTTTCTTATTTATATATTTATTTATTTAAAGGCTTTTATATACCACTAATATTATAAACAAATAAATATATTTAATTATTTATAATATTTATAATAATTATATTTATAATATTTATAATATTTATTTATAATATTTATTTACAATATTTTATTATTTTATAATAAATAATAAATATTTAATATTCAGTATTTAATATTAATATTAATATATTAATTTTAATATAAGAATATATAATATCCATATCTATATATATTAAATATTAAAATTTAATACAAATATAATATTATTTAATATTAATATTTAATATTTAATATTTTATAATAATTTATTTATTATATTTATAATAATTATATTTATAAATATATTTAGCTAAATAAATATATTTATTTATTTATTTGAAGGCTTTTATATACTGAAGTTCATGTACTGGTATATAAACATCTTAGTGTTTGGGTACTTGCTAGGTTCTTGTAGCCTGGTTTAGCCACTGTTGGAGACAGGATGCTGGGCTTGATGGACCCTTGGTCTGACCCAGTGTGGGATTTTCTTATCATCTTATGTTTTAATGATGGCCTAAGTGTGCCATGTCTTTCACCACCACTACCACAGTCAGTGGATCTTCTACTGGAAAGGTGGGTACAGGTGCCAAATAAGGGGACAACTTATGTGCTCATCTACTATAGATTGTGGATTATAAAGAGGAAAGACAAACAAGATATCCAGGAAAAGATGAAATGTGCCTAAGCTTCAATCAAACTGCTATGCAAGTGGAGCATAAAAGTCCTGGGCTGTCATCTCTAGAACAGGCGAGAAGCATAGAGGGAGAAGGGCCATGACTACAGCAGAAAGCAAGCCAGCAGAAGCAAAAGTAGATGAGGAGAGCCAAGAGGAGAAGACTCTAATACATAATAACTTTTGATACCTTGATGACTTTTGATGATCCACAATCCTCAGCTGTTTCCAGATATGCAGGAAGAGGTCATCATGCAGCTCGCCACTCAAGAGACAGCACACCAGTCTCTATCACAGAAATATACTTCAATACCTGCAAAGAAAAGATGATGAGACAGAATGTTGTTTTTTATAACTACTCAGGGCATTCAGGGAGAACAGCACAGAAAGAGGGATGTGTAGACTACTGCAGTAGATGATATCATGGCAAAGTCAAGGGTCACCTCCTTCTCTTGCAGCCTTAGGAACACCACTGTCAAATGTCTTGGGTCTGGTGGTTCCTTCTTAAAACCCTCTAGTTAGTCCCAGATAAGTGTGTTACCCCTTCAGAGGCCACTGTGAGCTCTGTCCACAACACCCTGTGGCATAGCAGTAGAGTATATTGCCTCAGGGAGCTTGTGTCAGCTGTCAGAAGCTGTGGATGATAACATGTGTGTGTGTGTGTAAATAAATAAATAAATAAATAAATAAATAAATAAATACAATGTAATAGCGTCTTTGTATCAATGTATTCTCTATGGCAACAGTCAGACTTTGAGCGTGGCACTGTACTTCAAGTACCATATCTGTTTCCTTCTCCACCTTCTCAATGTCAGGAAATTCTAGACTTTCACCCTCAGGAGTAGGTTGGCCATGAGTCTTTGCTAAATTATGTGGCACTGAATAATAATAATAATAAAAAAAACCCCGACCTTAGTGGGGCTGCATAGCAGACAAGACATTACCCTGATTTGATCAGACATCAAAAGTAAGTTTTCGGGAAGCTGAAAGTCCTCTCTATTACATCTCTGGTCTACCTCTGTACCTTATAATAGTGTTAATTTGCAGGACTCTTGAGGCTTACTAGGGGAACCATAAATCAGGTTTTGAGGGGATAACCTCTATTACCTATAGGGAAAAAGACAAAAAAAGAAGAGTGTTAGAGATTCAAAGGTGGAGTTCACATTGCTGACCATTAGTGAGGCTTGAATGTTCCTTCTTCTGCAGAGCTGCAAGACATATTAGAAATATAATGAGAGAACAGAGCAGTAGAGATGTGAATCGTGTCCTCGATCGTCTTAACGATCAATTTCGGCTGGGAGGGGGAGGGAATCGTATTGTTGCCGTTTGGGTGTGTAAAGTATCGTGAAAATCGTTAAAATCGTGAGCCGGCACACTAAAACCCCCTAAAACCCACCCCCGACCCTTTAAATTAAATCCCCCACCCTCCAGAACCCCCCCAAATGCCTTAAATTACATGGGGGTCCAGCGGCACACTAAAACACGGCACACTAATACCCCCTAAAACCCACCCCGACCCTTTAAATTAAATCCCCCACCCTCCCGAACCCCCCCCCAAATGCCTTAAATTACCTGGGGGTCCGTAGCGGCGGTCCGTAGCTTAAATTACCCCCGTAGCCTTAAATTACCTCCGTAGCGGCGGTCCGTAGCTAAATCGGGGGAAGGGGGAGAGCAGGAAAACCGGCACACTAAATCGTGTAGTCTTCAGCCGGCGCCATTTTGCAAAATGGCCGCCGCAAAATGGCGGCGGCCATAGACCAAAACGATTCGACGCAGGAGGTCGTTCCGGACCCCCGCTGGACTTTTGGCAAGTCTTGTGGGGGTCAGGAGGCCCCCCCAAGCTGGCCAAAATTCCTGGGGGTCCAGCGGGGGTCCGGGAATGATCTCCTGCCGCGAATTGTTTTCCGTACGGAAAATGGCGCCGGCAGGAGATCGACTGCAGGAGGTCGTTCAGCGGAACCCTTGCTGAACAACCTCCTGCAGTCGATTTCCTGCCGGCGCCATTTTCCGTACGGAAAACGATTTGCGGCAGGAGATCGCTCCCGGACCCCCGTTGGACCCCAAGGAACTTTTGGCCAGCTTGGGGGGGCCTCCTGACCCCCACAAGACTTGCCAAAAGTCCAGCAGGGGTCCAGAACGACCTCCTGCGTCGAATCGTTTTGGTCTATGGCCGCCGCCATTTTGCGGCGGCCATTTTGCAAAATGGCGCCGGCTGAAGACTACACGATTTAGTGTGCCTGTTTTCCTGCTCTCCCCCTTCCCCCGATTTAGCTACGGACCGCCGCTACGGAGGTAATTTAAGGCTACGGAGGTAATTTAAGCTACGGACCGCCGCTACGGACCCCCAGGTAATTTAAGGCATTTGGGGGGGGGGTTCGGGAGGGTGGGGAATTTAATTTAAAGGGTCGGGGTGGGTTTTAGGGGGTTTTAGTGTGCCGTGTTTTAGTGTGCCGCTGGACCCCCAGGTAATTTAAGGCATTTGGGGGGGTTTCGGGAGGGTGGGAGATTTAATTTAAATGGTCGGGGGTGGGTTTTAGGGTGTTTTAGTGTGCCGGTTTTCCTGCCCTCCCCCTTCCCCCGATTTACGATTTTTTGACGATAAATCGGGGGAATTGGTATTGTATCGTGGCCCTAACGATTTTTGACGATTTAAAATATATCGGACGATATTTTAAATCGTCAAAAAATGATTCACATCCCTACAGAGCAGTGCTAGGTAAAGACTAGAGATAGTAGAGCTGCATACATACCTAGAAGCAATGCTCAAAGCAGTTATGTATGTTGAATTGTGTCAGAACATAGGCATTGTGGCATGAGCTCAGAAAACCTAGGTAGGACATTAGTTATGAGATGTGTGGAATTGGAGACTACCTGCAATTTGAGGGAATGAAAGACCTTGGGCTTGTGTTAGATGTCTTCACTCTCAGTCAGTGACATAATTACAATCTTTGTGTAAACAATTGCCTCCAACACTGATGAAATGTGATCAATGTAATAAATTCTCTCATTGCTTGTTGTTGTTCCTGTTCGTACCCCAGATCAGATCAGACTCTAGGGTTTTGCTTCCCTGCTAGAAGATGGAGACAGAGAAAACGGTTTCACTGACCCTGCCATATAACTTAGTGTGCCACCTGCAGTCACTCAATATTTCTCTATCTCCAGCAGATGGGAGTGTTGTAAAACCCACAGCTGGAGTATATAAAACAGAAAAAAAAAGGGATAGATTTCCAGTTTTTCCTCCCAGGGGATTGGTAGGTCCTGGTGGGGCCATCTCCCCTGGTTTCAGGTAGAAGAGCAGGGTATTGGTGACCCTTGATGTAAGTTTGATCCTAATTTCCATGGAGATGACATCTGGTAGTTCAGTTCCCTCATCTTCCACGACGCAGCAATGGTTAGCATTGGGAGCTCTGCATTTACAGCAGCCCGACGAAGCAGGGAAGCATTTTCTCTTGTTGTTACCAGCATTATTGATGGCATTAAAATTTATTAAAAAAACCAAAAAAAAAACTGAAGAAGCATTTACTTTAAGGAGCAAAAAATTTGCATCCTCCAGTGAGAAAATTATCCCTCTTGGAATCTTAATTTCACATTTAGAGGTTTGTGTAAGTCTCCATTTGAGCTGCTGAAGAGAGCAACTATAAAGGATTTAAATCTGAAGGTGTTTTTTTCTGGTGGATATTTGTTCAGCCAGGAAAATCTCAGAGCATCAAGAGTTACTGTGCCAGGATCCTTTTCTGTAAATTTCAGGGTCTGGTATCTCGTTATGCATGGTACCCTCTTTTCTTCCGAAAGTTGTTTTCATTATTCCATCTTAGTCAAATTGTAGAGCTTCCGGCCTTTCCAAATTTGGATTCTTCCACTTCTCATTTGAAGGAACTTTTGCTCTTGAATGTAGGGTAGGCATTATTGAGGCATCTCAAGATTACTAATAGTTTCTGGATATCGGATCTCCTCTTTGTGCTTTGGAGTTGTCCAATGAAGGGGACAAAAGCTACTATTGCATGTTGGCTGAAGAAGGCTATTGGCTCAGCTTATATTTGTAAGGATCGACCTGTGCCAGAAGGTTTGAGGGCTCACTCGACTCATTCTCAAGTGAACTCTTGGGCTGAATATCAACAAGTCTCCCTGCAAGAGATTTACAGGATGACTATTTGGAGCTCTTTAAACACTTTCACTAGACATTATCAGTTAGTAGGGGTGTGCATTCATATTGAACATAAATGTAAAACGCTACTTTTTTTTTTTTTAACTTAAAAAAGTGATGAGACATAAACGATTGGATTTCCAACTTATTCAACATAGCTATGTTGAATAAGTTGGAAATCGCGATTGTTGATCCAAAATAAAAATTTAAACCCCTCACCTTCCTTAATCCCCCCCCAAAGACTTACCACAACTCCCTGGTGATCCAGCGAGGAGTGAGGACGCCATTTCTGAAATTCTTTGCGAGGAGCACGTGACGTCGGCGCCACGTCGGAGTGACGCGGCGTCAAGTGATTCCAGCTTGGGGGTGTCAGGAGGCCCCCCCAAGCTGGCCAAAAGTTCCTTTTGGGCCGAACGAGGGTGCCGGAGGGAACCCGCGGGGAATCACGTGATGCCGCGTCACTCTGACGTGGCGCCGACGTCACGTGATTCCCCGCGGGGTCGCTTCCGGGATCCTCGTTCGGCCCAAAAGGAACTTTTGGCCAGCTTGGGGGTGTCAGGAGGCCCCCCCAAGCTGGCCAAAAGTTCCTTTTGGGCCGAACGAGGGTGCCGGAGGGAACTCGCGGGGAATCACATGACGCCGCGTCACTCCGACGTGGCGCCGACGTCATGTGCTCCTTGCAAAGTTGATCAGAAATGGCATCCTGACCCCGCTGGACCACCAGGGAGTTGTGGTAAGTCTTGGGGGGGGGATTAAGGAGGGTGAGGGGTTTAAATTTGTATTTGCACATATGGACATATACTCAACTCATTGAATTCTGTTTATGTCCATATTGACCGCAAATGGGACCCCCTTTGGACATATGGACATATGAAGTTAAACTTTTGCTCTGCACATCCCTATCAGTTAGATGTCTGTGCTCTGATTTCTATGTGCTTTGATGAGAGTGTTCTATGAGTGCAGCTCTCATGGTCCCACCCTGTTTAGAGGAGCTTGGGCACATCCCAGGAGTCTTGGCTGATCTGGAGTATGAACAGGAAAGAAAAATTGGCTCTTAACTGCTAATTTCCATTCCTGGAATACCCCAGATCAGTCCAGAGACCCACCTTTAGGGAGAAAAGCTTGCATTGATAGCTTTTCTATATAACGCAGAGTTGGTGAGTGATTCAACAATGTTTTCTTTTTCTTGGAGTGGTTTTTCAAATTTGAGGCTTCATCTTCCTCCTGTTCATTGTATGGGTTTTGGTTTCAAGATTCTTAGTAGTGTTTTTAATTGTTTTCATCTTGGCTTGGGTACATGTCAATACTGAGTGACTGCATGTGACACAAGTTATATGGCAGTGTCAGTGAAACTATTTTCTCTGTCTCTATCTTCTGCCAGGTAGGCAAAACTCAGGAGTTTTGACTGATCTGTGGTATTCCAGGAATGAAAATTAGCAGGTAAGAATCAATTTTCCTATACTTTATATAAACAAGAAAATTATATATATATATATATATATATATACACACATATAAATATATATATATATATATATATATATATATATATATACACACACATATAGATAAATAAATAAATAAATATATATTTATTTATAGATTTTTTATATACCGATGTTCATCAGAGATATCACCTCGGTTTACAGTATAACAGAAAAACATACGCTTGGAGGTGTTTTACATAGAACGAAAGTTAGTAACTTAATAATAATAGTTGTGTGTGAGGGGGAAGAGTAAAAAGGATTGAAATAGTAAATATTCACAAAAATTAACAGTAATATGATAACAACAGGTATTAACAATTATATACATTATGGTAAAAATACAGTATAATATTAAGGACAATAGAAATGGCATGGTGTTTTATGTGATTTCTTGAGGGGTGGGCTGAGGAGGTGTAGAGTGTGGGCAAAATGTGCTGAGAGGTCCTAGGTATATGCTTTAGTGAAGAGCCAAGTCTTGAGATTTTGTTTGAAAGTTTTAAGGCAATCTTCCTGGCGTAACTCCAAGGGCATTGTATTCCAGAGCGCAGGCCCGGCTACTGAGAGCGCATGGGCACTGGTGGAGGCCAGTTTAGTGGATTTAGGTGAGGGAGTCGGCATGGTAGTGAGATGTTGGTGTCTGGTGGGCTTAGTGGACTGGTGGAGACGAAAGGAGTCATTGAACCAATTCATTTCAGGGTTGTGTAGGGCCTTGTGTAGGAGTATATATATATATTTGTTCTGCTGAGAAGAGCATTCATAAGCTATGAAAACAGTATAAGCTGGCTAACTGACTTATTTTTACCTTTACCCCAAGAGTGATCTGGAAGCTGCCAGTAGCCAAAGACCAGGGCTGTAGTGTTTTTGAGGTGGACTGGCAAGGTGTGACCTCTCTGTGTGGAGGAGTTACAGATCTCTTTTCAACTGCAGTAACAGGTTGTAAAGGAGTGCATAGAAAACTCCTTAAAGGATCGGGCACATTTGTCTCTCCCAATCCTCCTTAAGGTTGATACCCATAGAGAATCCTCAGTGAAGAAAGGAGTCCATCACCAGAGTATAAGACCTCAGGGTCTAGAAGTGTTAGACAGGCCTTAGGAAGCAGAGTGGGACATACCCTACTCCAGAACTTATTATGTCTAAAGGTGAGCTGCACTAAATATTTTGACCTGAAGTTAAGGTGAACAGCACTGAGCTGCACTAAATTATTTTGACATGAAGTCAATCTGAACTGCACTGAATGTTTTGAGACTTGAAGTTAAGTTTTGCTATCCTTTTTGTTCCTGTGTGTATTTTTCCAATGTAAATAAATTGCACTTAAGGTACAGCCAGAGACTATCCTTTTTCTCTGACTGTTCTCATCCACTATGCTCGAGTTATCACATATGGCAACAGAAGTGGGATCTCTTGTCTAAAATGGAAGCACAGACAAGAGCCCTCAGCCGCAGCAAGAGAAGAAAAAGTAAACCCTGCAGAGTTATTTTTCTACTTTTCCTGGGGCCTCTCAGGTATACTCCCCCAGCTTTACACAGCAGGCCAAGGGGACTATCCCTGACTGTATAGTTAGGGGTCAAATAGTGAGTAAGGGCCATATAGGCCAGCACCTCCGGCCCTGCTGCAGTCCCTGGTATTCCCGGTCCTGCTACCACTTCTCGTTGGGCCTCTCCTCGTGGCCCGTGGAGAGTTGCTGCTACTCACGCCCCTCCCTAGGCGCGTGCATGCACACCATTGATGTTTAAGTAGGGATAGCGGCGGGATAGCTGACCATGCCATTGACTCTCTCCAAGCCCAGACCTCTGCTTCACCTGACCACAC
Source organism: Rhinatrema bivittatum (assembly GCF_901001135.1). Lineage (NCBI taxonomy): Eukaryota > Metazoa > Chordata > Amphibia > Gymnophiona > Rhinatrematidae > Rhinatrema > Rhinatrema bivittatum. The sequence goes on along the minus strand of NC_042617.1, from coordinate 129,145,823 downwards.
CATTGACTCTTTCCAAGCCCGGACCTCTGCTTTGCCTGACCACACCATTGACTCTCTCCAAGCCCAGACCTCTGCTTCACCTGACCACACCATTGACTCTTTCCAAGCCCAGACCTCTGCTTCATCTGACCACACCATTGACTCTTTCCAAGCCCAGACCTCTGCTTTGCCTGACCACACCATTGACTCTCTCCAAGCCCGGACCTTTACTTTGCCCGACCACACTATTGCCTATCTCCAGACCCAGACCACTGCTTCGCCTGACTATGCTATTGATTATCTCCATAAACATCAGCCTTGCTTGCCACTGCCTTCAGATTGCCGCAGGCCCTGACTCAAGCCTGCTCTTCGATGCTTCTCCAGCTTACTCCCTGGATGTGGTTTACTCAGGCTTCGGCCTGCTCTTGCTTAAGCACCCCCTGTCTGCCTCTTGCTTGCTTGAGCACCCCCTGTCTGCCTCTGTACCATTGGCACTCGAGTTTCCAGAACACTACCCCGTCCAGAGTAAGACTGTACCATCTCTCACCTGCTGTCTCTGGGCTGATCCGACTCTCACCTCGACTACACACAGAGGCCCACCTAAGTCCTGCTGGCCCTGGCATCCAGAAGCTCAACCCGTGTGAAACAAGGGCTGGTATAGGTGAAGCTCCAGTGGCCTCTGTCTATCAGCGCACTCCGCCTGCTGACTGTGGGGACCCTTAGGTCCCTACCTACGGGTTGCATCAAACCCACCTCGGCCCAAGGGTCCACCTCCAACACAACAGGTGCTGTGCAAATTTCTAAAAGGGGAGGGATTGCTGAAAAAGTAGGCTGGCTTCATAAAGCCATAATTACACCTTTTTCAATCGCATTAAGCTGTGTGATATTGTGCCCATGATGCAATTTGTGATTTTTTCACAAATTCCATTTTTAGACTGGGGAAGGGCCTGAGATGGGGGGAGAGAAAGAGTGAGAGAGAGAGAGAACCTCTAGGGGTGGCACCATAGTAAGCAGTTATTTAAGCTACTATAGGAGGCCCACCTAGTAACTCGAGCTGAGGTTTAGGTAGTGGTGTAGGGGTTAGGGACCACTTTTACATGCAGAGTGAGACGTATGAACAGAACAGTACACTCTTGTGAAGATTTGATGTCCTTCGGAGTGAGGAAACTCACACAAAAATGATATTTGTACAATGTTCTCTCAACCTAGCTTGATGGACTCTCACGTACGTCTCACTCTGCATGTAAAAGTGGCCCTAACCCCTACGCTACTACCTAAACCTCATCTCGAGTTACCTTTATTAAAGCTCTGTTGTTAAAGCTGGGAGTTAGCAATCTGTTATTAGAGCTCTGTTGATTAAGCTGAGAGTAGCAGTCTGTTATTAACGGAGTTGCTGGAGATAGCAATCTGTTATTATTTAAAATAGTTGTGGGTGGATCCTTGGACCAGTGGTAGGTGACCACGCCCTCAGGGGAGATCCCGAGAGTGACCACTGGTCAGGCTTAGTGTAGGAGACAGATACACACTAGTTCTTTTATTAGACAATATATTAAACCACCAGAGGTGGCAGTAGTGAGCTGGAAACCCCCGGCTGGGCTGTAGTCCCTGAGGTATTGGAACAGCGATCCCAAGGTGGCTGAGCTGTAGAGAAACTAAGAAAGTGAGTAGATAGGATATGCAGAGTTCTGGAACAAGTCTTTGATGATAACACTCACACCATAGTCTCTTGAGGCAGCCCAGGAGTTGGAATGCAGTAGGCCCTCAAAGAACGAGTACCTGGTCCCAGGGAAAGCTCTGAGAGATAGATGGAAGCTCACTAATGTTGTAAGCAGCGATGACTTCTTAGCAGAAGTGGTATTCAGGAGCTGGTCCGGGACATGGGCACTCGAGGAGCGAGTACCGGTTCCGGACTGTGACCTGAAAAGAAAAAGAGAGAGTGAGGCCCCTGAGGAGCGGGTACCTCTAGTGAAGTCCAAGGAGGCAGAGTAGCTAGGGTTGCGGAGAGCGAATCCCATCCGCAGTGACCTGGAGGAAGCTAGTTAAACCTATTCCTTGCTAACTCGTCCTGTTAGCGAAAACTGAGACCTTATATATCTGGAGCTGATGACGTCATGTCAGGGGAATGCCCCTGAGGTACGCGCCAACGCCGGTACATCAGTCGAGCTGCGCGCCCTTAGGCATCTGATCAACATGGCGGCTTGCAGCGTCGAGCCAGTCCAGGGACGCCGGAGGAGGACGATGTAGAGATGCCGCAGCAGCTAGCCTTCCATCAACCCCGGAGGCAGTCACCAACGAGGTAAGGTGGGTGGAGCAGAGACGTCAGGCAGCGATGGACACAACAGTTACTAGGTGGGCCTCCTATAGAGATATAAATAAATAACTAACTACTACAAGGGCCTTGTGGATAGTGTCTTTCTCTCTCTCTCTCTCAAAACGTTTACGTAGTAAAAAGCTTTTGATATGGACTTCTCTGTGTCCATCCTGTGTTGTTATTTCAAGCCATGAACTGTGGTAGAAGGAATATGCTTGCATTTTATGAGGCAGATGAGTATCATTTTAGCTATCTCCTTACTTTTACTGTTCTAAGTTGATCTAAATAGCACATTCAGAGCTTTTGAGGGTTTTGGGTAGTGAAAAAAGACATGTGTTTATGAATGGAAAGTTCCTCCTTGATCTGTAATGCTACAGATATGGCAGTGGAGGCAAGGTAGGTGTGTGCATGAAGCAGATTTACCAGATAACATATCCAGCTAACTCTGTTCATGCCATTGAGCTGTCCTAAAGTTAGCTGGATACACTTATCTAGCTATCTTTAAGAAAGCCATCTATATTCAATAGTACAGTTTCACCACTGAATATCCTTGCAAAATTAGACAGATTAATTTATCTGTCTAACTTTGCAACCTGGCCAGTAATTGAATATGAACATTCTCATAATTATCTCTATTTTTTTAATCAAGAATGGAAAGATTTCTATTTTTCTTTTCTTTTTTCTTGTATCCCTATTTATTCATAAAAAGGGTAATTCTCAAATGGTTAAGGTTACTAAATTTAGGAGGTAGGAACTTAATTTTATCTCTTTAAATATTGACAGGGTTCAGTCCCTAAACATACTTGCCTACTTTTAACGGCCCTTAAATTTAGGTGCCTGAAATGAGGGCATGGCCAGGGGTAGTGTCAGATTATAGGAAGGACAATAGTTGATTGGCAATGATTTTCATTGCTAGGCACCTAACTCAAGTTTCCTAATCTAGGTGCTGCTAAAGCACCCTAAATCTAGAAGCCCATATCCTACTAGCTGCTGAAGTGAACCCATTAGTGAGGGGAAGCTAGCCTTCCCCCTCACACACACCTTCACACATGATCTTCCATACCTTCTACCTACCTTCAAAAATATATTGGGTGGGGGGTTGGGGGGACAATAGGTATTTAGACATTGCTGATGGAGAGGAAGGTATATGGTGGAGGGGAGTCTATCTAGCAGTACCCTCTGCTCAACCTTTGACCTTAGCAGGAAGGTAGGGAGTTGGCAGGAGCATTAATGGCACTCCTCTGTTCAATCTTTAACATTGGCAAGATGGTGGGATAATAATGAGCGCAGGTGGCACTCAGCCAATTTTGATGTCAGCAGAAGGAGGGATGAGCAAAGAGGGTTTGATGGTCCCACACTTTTAATTCCATGCTGGAATTAAAAGTGTGGGACCGCTCTCCTGGCGTGCAGACAGGCCTGTGTCCTGTGCGTGCGATTCAGTAAACTAAAATATTTAAATTAGGGCCGGCGGTAAAAAGTGGCTCTAGGGACACTAGCACGTCCCTAGCTCCTCTTTTTGGACAAGAGCGGCGGCTGTCAGCGGGTTTGACAGCAGACGCTCAATTTTGCTGGCATCGGTTCTCGAGCCTGCTGACAGCCACAGGTTCGGAAACCGAACACCGGCAAAATTGAGCATCCGGTTTTCAACCCGCGAGCCGCGGGCCGATTTCACATTTTATTTTTTTAACTTTTTTTAAGTGATATTAAGTGATATTAAGTCGGATGGTGCACAGAAAAGCAGTTTTTACTGCTTTTCTGTGCACTTTCCCGGTGCTGGCAGAAATTAGCACCTACCTTTGAGTAGGCGCTATTTTCTGAAAGTAAAATGTGCAGCTTGGCTGCATATTCTACTTTCTGTATCACGCGGGAATGACTAATAGGGCCATCAACATGCATCTGCATGTTGCGGGCGCTATTAGTCTCGGGGGGGGGGGGGGGGGCTTGGATGCACGTTTTCGACTCGCTATTACCCCTTATTGAATAAGGGGTAAAGCTAGTGCTTCTAAAACGCGCGTCCAAATGCAGGTTAACAGTGCGCTCCACCGAGCGCACTATACTGTATTGGCCTGATTGTGTTGGTGAGAAGGACTGACCCTTTAGCAGCTAAGTTAAGGTACCCAAAAGTTGAATTACCCAGTTCTAGCCTGCTAAGTTTAAGATTCTTAGATTTAGGTTCATTTTGGTCAAAAATCTAGCTAGCTAATAATATTTATCTGAAATTTGACCGGCTAACAGGGTCATTCTTTAAACTGCAATGTGCTGTATCACGTGAGATAAGGCCCAACACATGTGATACCGGCCACATTGTTGCAGTACAATTGAAATCAGAGGAAGGGGAGGAGTGTGGGCAGGGTTTGGGCGAGGTTATGGCCCAGCAGTACTGCATGAAATAAAAACACCTTTTCCCATGGTGTTATGGGGGCGAAAGTGTATGGCCCGGCTGCAATTGTGGCGGGCGAAAACTTACCGCCATGGTGTATCCGGCTGCATACTTTCACCCCTGCCCTTTTTTTCCCCGCGGGCCATCATTCCGCTATATTTAGGTTTGCAGAACGATGATTCCCGGGGTAAGTTAGACAGTCAGACTTTTTAAAAAAATCGACATGATAAAATTTGACAACTTAATTACTTCTAAGGATTTTTAAATAAGGCAGTATCGTGATTAAAGTTTGGGCATCTTTCCCTAAGTTCAAGATGGATTCCTTCAGCCAATTCCATGTGATGGTAAACATCAGGCAAGTGACTTAACATGTCAGTATGACTATAATGGTTATGCATATAGTAACAAACCTAATTATGCATTACATGATTCTGAGTGTGTGCTGCTCTAAAAATTGTCATAAAGACATTAGGGGGGTTTATTAGGATTCTTGAGAAACATAGTGCCTCTGAGTCTTCTTTTTTAACAAAGTACGATTAGTTATATTTATCAAAGTTTCCAAATTTCTTTCTGCCTGATTTTTTTTTTTTTTAAATACCTGAATGTGGGTGAGTCTAAACCTGTAGAATCTTTCAAAATTTTAAAATGGGAATAGAAATTGGCCTTTATTGTGACCTGGCTTCAAAGTATGAAAGTGGGTTAGCAGACTAGCTTTCTGCAGTCAAGTCTCTTAATTGCACTTTTAAACACAGTATAATTTATGTAATTAACATTATGGTTTCTGAGGGCAGAGCAGCCTGCACTATGCTAATTACATGCTGTATAGCAGTAGCAGAAGGAATCCGAGGTTTTCCATACTGGGGTAGAAAGCAGTTTTGAAGAAGGATTTCAAAAGATTCTCCGTAGACTGTGTTCTGAGTCATTACCATATGATAACATAAAGAATTTTTATAATGTGACAGTCAGAGATGTGAAGATTTTTACCTGATAACAGAGAAATTTACATAAAGGTCTTTATTAGCTCCCTGCTCATATTGCTGGATGTGCAGCAAGTTCAGTGCACCCACTCCCTGTAAGATTGCTCTTGGGAGCCAAGGGATTTTATGTTTTATAAATTAAATGCACAGGATTTTAAGATGGGAGTGATTGGAATAAGTTTCAATAATGTTAGGACTCAGGACACACTAACCTTGCAAAGAAAAAGAGAAATAGCATATCTCAAAATTAGCATGTAACAGAAACCCATATGGTATAGATGCATTGTACTACATGCTAATATTCAAGGGGTTTAGTTTATTATACTACACAAAGGCATGTAAAACCAAAAGACACACCATGCAATTTTCCTTCTGAAGAACCTGCATAATGCTGAATAGTAACGGATTTAACACTGCAACTAATAGTAGCAGAAAAAAAAATCAGCAAAAGGAACACATCATGCTATGGAGCTTGCAAAAGGTAGCAGTGTAACATTGGCAGGCATGGACGCGGTGCTGGAGCGATAACCATCATATAGCAATGGCCATGCAATGGAGGGTCAGATTTATTCTGCTCAACCCACACTTTAAGTTTTGAAAGTTCCGATTTCCAATATGAGCAAGGCAAGCATGTGGACTTCTTTTAATGGAGTGTTACCCCCTAGTCCTAGACAGCTCATGGGCATGCGGGCATATGGAGAGAGGCACGGCCACACAGGGCCCCGTGACTGTCCTGGGCTTCCTACACAGAGGGGAAAGACAAGGCCCTTAGAGTTTTACCTCTGTGGTGATCTTCTACACACCATTCAGTCAACAAAAATCACTTTTCACTTCAGCTCTGATGTTGACAATAAAGTCCTTACTCAAAGAAACTGGGGGCAAAACACAAATCCAAAAATCTAGTTGCAGGTATAAAAAAATAGCACGTACGGATATCCTATTTTAGAAACCTACACACGTAAATCAGGGTCCATGAGTAAATTTCCACGTGTAAAAATGGGGCAGGCCTGGGGCATTCTGAGAAGGGGGCTAACATTTTACATGAGTTAGTTGCTATTTTATAAGCAATTTACACGTTAGTTTAGCTCTTTACTTGGGTGTATTTACTCCTGCTCAATATCTGGAGTAAGTCATTGTTAACCTCTTAAAAGTGAAAAAATGACTGGGTGAAGGGTCTGGATGAAATGGGAGGACTTTAGGCTGAAGAGCCAGGAGGGTCATCATGAGTTGCAGATGGACTGGGTGAACTAGTAGACTATCTGGTAAAACTGATTAGTTCATTGCTGGGTGCATATTAGTAAATTTCCCAATGTACACGTGTAAAAACAGGCTTATGAGGGGTAAATGTGTCTAAATAACACATATAAAATCTACTTGCATATCCCTTTTAAATTTGAAGTAAAAATACATGTGTATATCATTTGCACAGATTTGTCTGGCTAAATTCTGACTTATCCAACAAGTAATGCCTTTGCTGCTACTTAGATGGACACATTCATATTTATCCAAATAAGTAAAGGCACTTATCCAGCTAAATTCTGATTTAGACTGTTAAGTAGTGGCAAAGTCTGAAAATGGATATGTCTGAAAAGCCCCACTTCTCTGTCTAAGTAGCACTTTTTGGAATTATCTGGCAGCTTTTAAAGTTATATTCCCTGATTAATGCACCAATACTGTAACAAAATTCCATAGCACAAAAAAAGAAACATCACAGTCTATTTCAATCTCTCCTTCAAACAGGTCAGCATTTCAGAACAGCTAGTTTTCACTAGGGATGTGAATCGTTTTTTGACGATTTAAAAAAATTGTCAGATATTTTTTAAATCGTCAAAAATCGTTAAGAGTCGCGATACAATAGAAATTCTCCCTATTTATCGTGAAAAATCATAAATCGGGGGAGGGTGGGAAAACCAGCACACCAAAACAACCCCTAAACCCACCCCGACCCTATAAAACTAATCCCTTACCTTCCCCCACCCTCCCGAACCCCCCCAAAACATTTTACGAGTACCTGGTGGTCCAGTGGGGGCGCGGGGACCGATCTCCCGCTCTCGAGCCATCGGCGCCATTTTGGCTGCCACTCAAAAATGGCGCCGATGGCCCGATAAAAAAAAAACCCCACCCGACCCTTTAAAAATGACCCCTTGGCTTCCCCCACCCTCCTGAGCCCCCCAAAACAGTTTAAAATTACCTGTTGTTCTAGTGGTGGTCCCGGGAGCGATCTCCCATTCTCAGGCCGTCGGCTGCCACTGATAAAGATGGCGCCGATGGCCCTTTGCCCTTACCATGTGACAGGGTATCCGTGCCATTGGCCGGCCCCTGTCACATGGTAGGAGCACTGGCTGGCCGGCACCATCTTTAAAGATGGCCGCCACCATTGTAAAGAGCCATCCAGTGCTCCTACCATGTGACAGGGACCGGCCAATGGCACGGATACCCTGTCATATAGTAAGGGCAAAGGGCCATCGGTGCCATCTTTATGAGTGGCAGCCGACGGCCCGAGAACGGGAGATCGCTCCCGGGTCCACCACTAGACCACCAGGTAATTTTAAAATGTTTTGGGGGGCTCGGGAGGGTGGGGGAAGCTAAGGGGTCATTTTTAAAGGGTCGGGTGGGTTGTTTTTTTTTATCAGACCATCGGCGCCATTTTTGAGTGGCAGCCAAAATGGCGCCGATGGCCTGAGAGCGGGAGATCGGTCCCCGCGCCCCCACTGGACCACCAGGTACTCGTAAAAAGTTTTGGGGGATTCGGGAGGGTGGGGGAAGGTAAGGGGTCAATTTTAAAGGGTCGGGCCTCACTAAAAAAAAATTAACGATGTGAATCGGAACCGATTCCGATTCACATCACCACCGATCAGATTGTTTTCTCCCTCTAGCCGAACCCGATCGTTAAGATGATCGGGCACACGATTCACATCCCTAGTTTCCACCATCATGGGCCCTTCTAGTACCTGTTTGGCAAATATAGGGGTAGATTTTAATAGACGTGTATGCGCCGGCTTGTGCATGTTATAAAATCGATGGGCTTGTAATCCACATGCACATGTGCATGCAGCGTGTGCAAGTGGGGGTGCAATTTCGCAAACGTTGTGTGGCGACGCATCCTGGCCATAGCCGTAACCCCCGTTTTTTTGTGCACACATGGGGGTTTTAAAATTTGGCCGATAATCTGTTTCTCCAATATCTTTTTATCTTCCTTTCACTCTCATGTGAGTCTTGGGTTGATTTTAGCTGGATCATTCTTTGATTCTGGTGACTGTCCTAGGTAGGTTACTCTTTCTCCTGGCACTTCCCAATACACTGGTCCATCAAATTCTGCTAGAACTTTTCTCTCTCTCTCTCTCTCTTCTGAAATCCTAGCAGCTACCAGTCTGGAACTGAAATCCTAGCAGCTACCAGTCTGGAACTGTTCTCCTCTCAAACCTCTCAGGTACCTGCTTAGTGAGAGACAGAACCTATGGAGCTCCTCAATGGGAGAGAGTTCGAGACTTAGAATCCTACTCCTTATACCTCATCAACTCCTGCTACTCATGTGGGAGAAGGGGTTAAGCCTCCCAATGGGGAATGGTGCTCCTCCCTAGCACACTGACCTTTTACTATCAATATGGTAATATAACACTGAAAGTGAGAAATGTGATACGACTATCGTACATACACAACACCCATCAACATGTCACAATACAATTAGTATTTGTATTGAAAATCTTATACTATTAACATATTAAAAGATACCCAACCCAAACATTATAAAAGTCATTGAAAAAGCAAACACCCACCCAATTCTCACCTTCATTGTTTTTGTGCTAATTTTATTCATAGTGGTTTTGTGTGCTTTTACTGATATTACCAAAAAGCAGGGCCTGGTGAGTCCTCTGTCACACTGAGGGCACTCAGACCAGCTGAAGTGGACTGCCCAGACTCATGTAGGGCCAAGGGCATGTCTTAGTTCTGTGGTGCGCCCTGATTGATCCCTCGATATAAGGAAGTTCCTGTCCTTGCTTCCTTGCCTTGGCAATCGAGTCGGTTTGCTCTAAGATTGCCTCTGCGTTTGTTCCTGTTCTTACCTGTTCCTAGTCTCGTTCCAGGATCCTTCCTTTCCAATTCTGTTCCAGACCTGTTCCTGTATCCTAGTTCCTGCGTCCTGCTTGTTCCTGTGTTCGTCTGTCTACCCAGGTAGTACCCTCGGTCTGTCTTACTGGTACTGACCTCAGCTTGTTCCTGACCTGCCTGCCTGCCTGCTACCTGCATCAAAGACCTCAGCTTGTTCCTGACCTTCCTGCCTGCCTGCTACCTGCATCAAAGACCTCAGCTTGTTCCTGACATGCCTGCTGCCTGCCTCAAGACCTCAGCCTGCCTTTGACCTTGTCTGACCTCCAGATTCTGGCTCTATTCCTTGCCTTCACCAACTCTGTTCTGGTTCTCCTTGTTCCAACCAGCCTCCATCTTCGAACCCGATCGCGCTTTCCCTGTGTCCATGGGCATGCCAGACTTTCATTCTCTCAGGAGACCCTGCGAGACCCACCTAAGTCCAAGCGGCCCAGGTCCCTACGGGCTCCTCCCGGGGGGACCTCGGGCTTCCAGTGGTGAAGCTCTTCACAGCCTCTGTCTCCTCCAGTGCTCCGCCCCCTGGGGCCAGTTACCTCCTGTTCCCTTTCAGGAGGTGTTCCATCATTGTCCCAGGACAAGGATCCACCCCAAGCGCAACAGGTTGCCAAGGCCGTGGACTCGGCGGAGTCTCCCATCTCCAGGGACCTACCAGGACTGGCCACCACAGTGAAACAACATCATCAAACTTTAGAGACGCTGGTCTCTTCGGTGGAAGAACTGCACTCTTAATTACAAGATACAGCAATGGCCAACCCGGTTGGCCTTTCGGCCACTATGCTTCCCAAAGCAATTCTGGCACTTCCTGCACCCCCCAGGTATAATGGGGATCCATGCTCCTGTCGTGGCTTCCTTAATCAGTGCTTTATGCAGTTTATTTATTTATTTAAGAGTTTTTATATACCGTCATTAAGTTATTCACCATCACAACGGTTTACAATAGGGCACCAGTAAAAATATGGGTCGTACATTACATAGGTGGTGCCAGTAGTTTTCGGTAACAATAAGGTGTTTATTAGAGGAAATAAGTGTATCATAGCAATATGTCCTGAATGTTGCCTACAGTTAAAAATGTTGACATAATTCGGTAAGGATTTATAAAATTAGGCATTCGGTGCTTTAAGCCGCATAACCTTTCCGTCATTGCCCGCATCAGTTTTCTTTCTTGAAGGCTGGTATGTAAAGCCAGGTTTTGAGCTGTGTTTTAAAAAGCTTATGATTGCTCTGGAGTCTAAGGTCAAGGGGCATGGAGTTCCATAATACGGGACCGACTAGAGACAGAGCTCGGTCCCTTACTTGGGTAAGTCTTGCGGTTTTTACCGAGGGAATGGGAAGGAGTGCTCTGTTTGCTGACTTTAGATTTCTGTGTGAGACATGTACTCTAAGTGCTGTGTTCAGCCATTCTGCTTTATCGTCGTGGATGAGTTTGTGTATTAGGCACAGTGCTTTGAACTGTATTCTTTGTTCTATGGGAAGCCAGTGTAGGGTGGCAAGCGTATCTGTTATGTGATCTCTTTTGTTTTTTCCTGTGAGAATTCTTGCAGCAGCGTTTTGTAAAATCTGTAGAGGTCTCACTGTAGTGTTAGGTAGGTCTAGTAGCAGGGCATTACAATAGTCTGTGCTGGCGAAAATTAGTGACTGGAGCACTGTACGGAAATGGGGTAATGATAGTAATGGTTTCAGTTTTCTTAGTGTCATGAGTTTAGCATATCCTTCCTTAACCTTTATTGATACGTGTTGTTTGAGGCTTAGTTCATTGTCAATTATTACTCCGAGATTGCGAACTTTCTTTGCTAAGTCAATTTGTTGGTTGTTATTGAAAAATATTGGGGTTTGAGTGATGTTCATGCTTTTCCTTTCTAAGTGTATAAATTCGGTTTTATCAATGTTGATTATTAGCTCCATTTGGTTTAGAATTTGTTTTATTATTTCAAGATACATCATGGCTAGGCCTATTGTTTTTTCAATAGTATCATCGATTGGTAAGATTAACTGGATGTCGTCAGCGTAGATGTAGTGTATGATTCCAAGTCCAGTGAGGAGATGGCATAGTGGCAGAAGATATATGTTAAACAGCGTAGCAGAAAGTGCTGACCCTTGTGGGACTCCAGTTTTCAAGGTAATCTTGTCGGATAGTGTTTTTTTGATTTGAACTTGAAATGTTCTGTTATTTAGATATGATTTAAACCATTTGATTGTTTGTCTTGCAGACCTATTTCTTCGAGTCTTTTGATAAGTATTATGTGATTCACTGTGTCAAAGGCTGCAGATAAATCTAATAATATCAGAATATATTGTTGACCGATATCGAACCCTCTTAGTATATTATCCGTTAGTGCGAATAGGAGTGTTTCAGTACTATAGTGCTTACGGAAGCCGTGCTGGGATGGGTAAAGGATATTGTTATTATCTAAGTGTTCAGATAACTGCGTTTGTACTGTTTTTTCGATTAATTTGGCCATTAGAGGTAAGTTTGACACTGGTCTGTAGTTTGCTAGTATTTGGGGGTCCATGTTTTTCTTTTTGATTGTTGGTTTGATGATTGCTCCTTTCAGTGTGTCTGGCACGTGTCCTTCTTCTAGGGAGTAGTTTATAATTTTTGTGAAAGTGGGCGCGGTGATTTCAGTAAGCTTTTTGATTTCTACTATGGGTAGTGAGTCTATTTGTTGTGGGGCAGGATTCAGTTTCTTGATCATGTTCTTGACCTGATTGTTATTTCGACAAATTCGGACCAAGGTGTCACGTCTCTTTTACTCATTTTAATCTCTTGTTTGGGTGTCTTAGGTATTTTGTTTCTCAGGGTCTCAATTTTGTCATTAAAAAATCTCGCTATTTCATTGCATCTGTTTTCTGGTATATTCTCTGGTGAGTTTGTGTTGTCTTTAGTAAGATTGTCAACTATTCTGAATAGGGTTCTGGGGTTATTCATGTGTTTCTCTAACTTTGTGCTAAAGTAAGTTTTTTTGGCTTCGAGGATTGTTTTTTTTGTAAAAGGCTAGTTGTTTTCGATATTGTGTCAGATGGTCGACCGATTTGTGATTTTGCCAGATTTTCTCTGTTTTCCTAAGTTTTTGTTTTAGTTCCTTAATTTGTTTCATGTACCATGGATTTTTTTGTTTTGGTTCTTTTGCGATTATGGTTTTTTTGCGGGTTTATGTTATCCACTAACTCTCTAGTCAGGTTGATCCATGCTGTTGTTGCTGTAGTACAGTCAGGGTGATTAAAAGATTTAAGTTCATCTTGTAGTTTATCTTTTAGGGTTTCAGTGTTAAAAGGGGGGCAATAAGTGATTATCATTGGTTCCTTTTTTGGTTTTTCAATTATTTTTGTAGCTACTAAAGTGGTTTTAATGAGTAGGTGATCTGACCATGGTATTTGTGTGTAACTAGTGCTTTTTTCTATGAGATGGTTTGTGTTTATGAATGTGAGGTCAAGTGAGTGTCCGGCCCTATGTGTGGGTTTGTCTGTGATTAGCTGAAAACCAAGTGCATTCATTGCATCTAATAGAGTCTGGCAGGTATTGGATGGGGGTGTTTTATCCATGTGTAGGTTGAAATCTCCTAGTACTATGGTGGGTTTTGCCGTGTCTAGATGAACTGTGAGGAATTCAATTAATGGTGAGATGTTTAGTTCTAGTAAACCAGGTGGACAATGTAAGAGGCAGATTTGGAGGCTATGAGTTTCAAAGATGGCAATTTCATGGTTATTCGGTGGCGAGCAGGATTTTAATTTACAGTTGAAATGTTTTTCAATTATCAGTTTGCACTACAACCTTCATTGTTTTTGAAGGAGATCACTAAAGTCACCTTCATTCTGTCCCATTTGGAAGGGAAGGCTCTGGCATTGGCCTCTCCCTTATGGGAATGTTCTGATCCCATCCTCTCTAAGCTATCTGACTTCATTGCTCTCTTCAAGCAGAACTTCGGAGACCCAGGTCGCATGGCTATCGCTAATCATAGCTTACTCCACCTCCGTCAAGGGTCAAGGACCCTCTCCAAATACACATTGGAGTTTCGGACCTTGGCCACAGAACTTGGGTGGCAAGAAGATTGTCTGCAAGCCATCTTCCTAGATGGACTCTCCTGTACTCTGAAAGATGAACTCTCTATCCGTGAGACTCCCACGTCTCTAGAAGACTTGATCTCCCTCACCGGGAAGATTGATCATCACCTCCGGCAAAGACGCCTAGAAGTAAAGACTCCATGCCCTCCTCCAGTACGCCCTGCAGGTGCACCCTGCATGCCAGCGAAGACTCCTGCACCACCATCTTCCACCATGGTAGAATCTATGGAGGTGAATCGTGGGAGATTGTCTCCGACCAAGAATCTCCGTTGGCGAAAGGAGGGGCTCTGCCTTTACTGTGGTACTTCTGGACATCATCTGCAGTTTTTCCTCGTCCGTCCAGGAAAGTGCAACTCTTGCTTCCTGTATCTCTGGGCATCAATGCCCACACATTTGCGACCATTGCTCTCATCAATACCGGAGCGAGCGGTATCTTCATTATGGACGACATCGTCAAACTCTTGAAAATACCTCTCCAACCCCTAGAGGTGAGTCTTCGTATTGCCTCCATTCCGGGAGAACATCTTTCAGGTCTCATTACTCACCAGACAGTGGCTATCCATCTCACTGTGGGTACTCTACATGAGGAAGAGACATCTTTCTACATCCTAAAACACTCAACTCATCCGGTATTCCTGGGCCTACCCTGGCTCCAGGTCCACGAACCCCAGTTCGATTGGCAATCCCTGCAGTTGGTACAGTGAGGCCCTAAATGCCAAAAGACTTGTCTGCACCCGGTATCCCCTGTGATACCCTTCTTGAAATCAGTTACCCTTCCAGGTTTACCTCCGCAGTATTCTGTCTTCAGTATACCTTGCCTCCATTACGCAAGTTCAACTGTCCTATTGAATTCTGATGGGCACTACGCCTTCCAAAGGCAGAACCTATCCATTGTCCCTGCCTGAGACTCAGGCTATGTCGGAATATATTAAAGATAATCTAGAGAAAGGCTTTATCCATCCATCTGATTCCCCAGCAGGAGTGGGGTTCTTCTTCGTGAAAAAAAAGGACAGTGGACTACGTCCCTGTATTGATTACAAGGGTCTCAACGTGATAACTCATAAGGATCTATACCTGCTACCCCTCATTAGTGAATTGTTCGATCGCCTCAAGGACGTCCCAGAAGTTCCTAGCTTCATTATCGATCCTGCTTGTATTTCCCTTGCTGCGATTACCACGTGAGCGTGTCTTAAAGTGGGCTCACGACTCCAAACTGGCAGGCCACCCTGGTCATGCCACGACACTAGAAATACTGTGAAGGCACTATTGGTGGCCTACTATGGTGCAAGATTCACGAAAATATGTGGACTCATGTTCCACTTGTGCCCAGCAAAAACCTCCAACAGGAAACCCTTGAGGCTTGCTTCAGCCTCTCCCAGCACTTACCAAGCCATGGTCCAGCATTTTGATGGACTTCATTACTGATCTACGTCCTTCCCAGAATAATACGGTGATTTGGGTCGTCATCAACCGGTTCTCAAAAATGGGTCACTTTATCCCTCTGCCGGGCCTTCCTTCAGCCCCGGATCTGGCAAAGCTCTTCCTGAAGAACATCTTTTGCCTCCAATGGACTCCCCAAGGACATCGTATCCGATCGGGGACCACAGTTTGCTACCAAGTATTGGTGTTCTTTGTGTCGAAAGTTCGACATTTATACATCGGCCTACCATCCCCAGGCCAAAAGGACCAATCGGACCTTGAAGACATTCCTACACTCCTATATAAATGATCAGCAAAATAATTGGTCGCACAATACCCATGTCATAGCAGCCACCGACATATCCCCGTTTGCAGTAGTCTTCGGACGACTGCCTCTGCCTGTTCCTCTGACGATCCCATCTCCAGCGGCTCAATCCATTGCTCAAACCATTCGCTAAATGTGGACCCGGGTAAAAGAGTGACTTTCACGAGCTGCTGAACGCGCCAAGCACACCTCTGATCTTTATAGACAACCTGCTCCACTCTTTCGACCTGGACAGAAAGTGTGGCTGAGTGCTCGACACATTCGACTGAGACTTCCCTCTCACCGTCTGGCTCCGAAATACATAGGACCATTTCCTGTGATCCGAAGAGAGGGAGCTGTCTCATATCAACTCCAGCTACCTCGTTCATTGGGTATCCACAACACATTTCACGTGTTCCTGTTGAAGCCGTTGGTCCTCTCCTGGCCCTCACGCAAAGACTTTCATTCTCTCAGGAGACCCTACGAGGCCCACCTAAGTCCAAGTGGCCCGGGTCCGTACAGGCTCCTCCTGGGACGACCAAGGGCTTCCAGTAGTGAAGCTCTTCACAGCCTCTGTCTCCTTCAATGCTCCGCCCCCTGGGGGCAGTTACCTCCTGCTCCCTTTCAGGAGGTGTTCCATCACTGTCCCATGACAAGGGTCCACCCCCCGAGTGCAACACATCTCATGCTTGAATGTTTATAATACCTAGAGGCAGCCACCCCCAGCACCGACATTCTTATCCACTTTTTGAATGTCTATTAGCTTCTTAAAGGATGCTCGGTCCCTGTACGCTGGTGACTTGGTATTAAAACCCTTGATTTTTTTTTTTATTATTTTGGTGTAGCAATCTGGGAGGCTTTTCTCTGTCTCTGTCCATGCTCTCTGGGGGGGGGGCTGTGTTTATTTGTTTTTCTGTCTGTCCATGCTCTCTGGGGGGGGGCTGTGTTTATTTGTTTTTCTATCTGTCCATGCTTTCTCAGAGGTCTTTCTCTCTCTGTCCATGCTCTCTGGGGTGCCTGTGTCTCTATCTTTTTCTGTCTGTCCATGCTCTCTCATAGCTCTTTCTCTCTCTGTACCTGTCTGATCTGTTTTCTCATGTATCATAGCTGTTCTTTAAATTGGCACTAACTGGAGTACAATACTTTTCTTTCCTGTCTCTGTTTCAGCAGTAAGTTACTGACATGGAGAACAATGGTTGAAATGCCGGTGGTCAAGTGGATGGGATTCAGAATGCCAATGGAAGAAAATGAAGCTTGCATCCGGATGAAGAGCAGGCGGGCCCTAGTGTGTCCAACCACCTCCACAGAAGCGTGTGTGTGATGTGCTCTTCTCTGATGCAGAGAAGGAGCAGCTCTGCCGGAGTGTGTGCGAAAACTACAGGGCCCTCTTCAAATCAAAGTGCTCACAGTTGACCAGAAAGCAAATCTGGAAGCGGATCGCTCAAGAGGTCAGTCCCCAGGGGATCGAGACCAGGGATGTGAAGCAGATCCAGCACCGCTGGCATGACACCCGCAGGGAGGTGAAGGAGAAAGCTGACAAAATTGCGGCTTCGCGTAAATGGACAGGTGGTGGACCTGCTTGTAGTCTGCAATAGACTCCCCTGGAGGAGCTGGTCCTCTCCATACTGCACCCAGAGGTGCTTGACAGAGTCACTGCACCTGACGGCTGTGACTCAGGGCGACAGAAGGTACAATTTTCAAAATGACTACCATGTTTGCATTGTTTGTTTCTTTGTATGTGCCTGGGCGAGCGACCTAACTAATTATTGAATGTTTTGTCCATTCCTGCAGCTGCTGTGTCAAACATGAGAAGAAACAATATGGATGAAGGTGTGGAAGGTGATTCAGACTCTCCTTCCACACCTGAATTCATGTTCCCCGACATCACTGATGAGAACCCTTCCACTGAGACCCAAGTGGTCGAGGAGATGCAGCCCGAACAACTTTGGACACTGACCCTGCAGGAGGATACCCCTCCGGAGGACGCCCCTGAAACACAGCTGGAAGAGACTACAGGGTCTCCGATACAGCAGCAAGTGGATGAGGTTGTCATGCCCATCATCTGTCTAGATGAGCTTGCCAACAACATGGTGACCAATCTAATAGATCATCTGCAAGGTTACAACTCTGCTGTTGTGGAGGGGTGGACTGGAGTCCAATCAGTCCTCCAGCAGATACAGCAGGAGAATCTAGAGTTCAAAACAACATCACCACACTGGTGGGAAGACTGGTTCTGGATGTGGAGGCCTTAAGCCAAGTCTTCACATCAGCAACACCACAGTGACAGTTTTATTTATGTCTTCTCAATAAATTAGTTCCCTGTTTTTCAAAGGCTGCAATGTCTCTCATTTTTACAGTATTTTCAAGATGTCTATTTTGTACCTTCTTATGCTTTATTAGAGTATGATTAAAGGTGGTAAGCCTGCTAATAAAAACACAGGAGATAATGGTACAACCTCAGATTTTCTTCACTTTTCTCACCTCTTCCTCTCACCGAGACACCCCTACCCCTTGCCTGGTATCTTCATGTACCCTCTCCCCATTTCCCTCCTGACTGTGAAATTACCCTTGTCATCATCCTGTCCTCTAACCTCTTCCCACTCTATCATATTTTTCCCCTTGCACATTGCAAGGACAGCACTGGAGGCCAGTACTGGTCATAATACTGGAGAGCCAACAGGACAAGCATAAAATGTTGAAATAATAATAATAATTATTATTAAAAAATAAAACTATTCACAATATTTATATATGTACAGGAGGGAGTAGGGATAGAGGACAGGGATTGGGCATGTTTCCCGGGGGGGGGGGGGGGCAAGGAGGAGCATCACTGGCAGGGTGGCGGGGTCTCACTTGGCCGGGGCCAGGACAGGACCATCAGCGATCCAGCTCCTGCCATGGTTTACAGAAGCTCAATCACCTGCTGCTGGCCATGTACCAGATCTGCCAAATTGGCTGCCACATACACCAGGAGCCCTTGCATTGTGTCCATCCTCCGGTCCAGCCAACTGAGCAGTGTTACAATAGCATCCAGGTGTGCCTAGATTAAATAAGGCCTTCCTTCTTCACCAGGCACATCCTCGGATGCTGCCTCTTGCTCCTGCTGATCCTGGGCCACCGATGGAGCATCAATAAAGGGCTCCTCGTCATCAATGACGACTATCTCCTCATCCCTCCGGGACATGGGGCGGGAAATGGACAGGTGGGGTGGGGAATGGGGCTGTGGTAGTGTTGGGGGTGGTGGTGTTGGGGGTGGGGACCAGAAATCAGGTGGTTTTGGGGGGGGGGTGTTGGGGTGGGGGCCAGAAACTGGGTGGAGTTGGGGGTGGGGGCCAGAAATTAGGTGGGATTGGGGGTGGCGATGTTGGGGGTGGAGGTGTTGGAGGTGGCCCTTCTTCCTCCTCCATCTCTTCCATCACCACAGCCTCCTCCTCCTCCTCCTCTGAGCTTGAGGTGTCTGAAATAAGAAATTGCAAAAGATGTTGGGGGAAAACGAAAGACGTAAGGATGGAAGGAAGGATGTATTGATTTAACACAATGGATATAAATAAACCTTATTATCTCTACTCACAACAATAATTGCATTGATGGAAAGCCAAGTAAATGGACAAGCACACACATTTATTGCTATATTATCGAGTTAGGCGGTGCAATAATCATCTGTAATTCCTAATATACTCACCATCCGGCTGCCCATGTGTGGCATGGAGGGCCAGGAGCCACTCCATCTCCTCCCATCGCAGACACCTGGCCCTCTTTTTCAACGCCTCCACTTGGACACAGAAATAAAAAAAATGCAAACATTACTATATACTCTACGGTATTTAATGCTGGGCCTGCACCTCCCACCCATCCTACAATTCAAGCTACAATGTAGGCCTCACTCATGGGCAGGGAGGGTAGGAATAAAAAGGAAAACAATACATATACACTACAGTATTTAATGCTGGGCCTGCACCTCCCACCCATCCAACAATTCAAGCTACAATTCAAGGTCTCAGCCATACTCACCTCCCTGGGATATAATGCTTGGGTGTTGAATCTCGCCCTGAGTGCCAACCAGGCAGCATCTGCCCTTTCCTGATTTTGCTGGTGCCCAGGGTAAAAAAAAGAGATGCCCCTCATCATCCACGATAAGGTTGGCCAGCAGCCGCACATCTCCCTCAGAGAAATTCGGGAGGTACCCTCTCCCCCTCGGCATTGCTGCAGCTGCTGGCTTGAACACGCACAAAATTGACATTTTAGGCATGGCCGCGGGGGATGAACATCTTAAGACATGAGGTCCCTCGTGGACAACGATGACTATGCTGTCCATTAAAGGCACCAAACAGGTTTCTGAACATCCTGACATTGGCGGCCCAAGTCAGGCACCTTTAGGGAATACTCCTGGCCTAAAGCATCCATTCCTGCACCCCCTTATGGACGTCGATGACTATGCTGTCCCTTAAAGGTGCCAAAAGGATTTTTGAACAACCTGACATTGGTGTCCCAATTCCGGTACCTTTAAGGACCCCCCTGGACTAGTCTTCATGCATCCCTTAAAAGGGTTGATTTGGGACGGCCTTTCATGTGGCCCTCATGGATGTTTATAACCCCGGGGTCCTTTCTAGGCTGGCATTTGGCCCTCAAAGAATGTCTCGGACGTAAGCATCCAAGTACAGAATGTCAGTAAGGATTAAAGGAATTACATTAAACCACAGAAACACTCAGCTGCCCTTACTATGTCACAGGGGCTACCGGTGCCATTGGTCAGCCCCAGTCACATAGTAGGAGCACAAGATGGCGCGGGCCATCCAGTGCTCCTACAATGTGACAGGGTCCGGCCAATGGTACGGATACCCTGTCACATGGTAAGGGCAAAGGGCCATCGGCGCCATTTTGATTAGTGGCAGCCGAAGGCCCGGGAGCAGGAGATCGCTCCAGGGAAACCCACTGGACCACCAGGTACCTGTAAAAAGGTTTTGGGGCGGTCGAGAGGGTGGGGGAAGCTAAGGTATTAGTTTTAAGGGGTCGGGGTGGGTT
The DNA here is from genome assembly GCF_901001135.1 of Rhinatrema bivittatum. Lineage (NCBI taxonomy): Eukaryota > Metazoa > Chordata > Amphibia > Gymnophiona > Rhinatrematidae > Rhinatrema > Rhinatrema bivittatum. Next base: position 129,125,265 of record NC_042617.1, on the reverse strand, counting down.
TTTTGTTTATCGCTCGGGCGCAGCCGATAAACAAAACCATGATCGGGCCCGATGAAAAAAAAACCACATGTGAATCGTAACCGGAATCCGAACCGATTCCGGTTCCGATTCACATCTCTAGTAGAAATCCCTTGTGTGTCGGGGAAGACTATAGTGATAGGGGTATACTACCTTCCACCTGGTCAAGATGGTGAGATGGACAGTGAAATGCTAAGAGAAATTAGGGAAGCTAATCAAATTGGTAGTGCAGTAATAATGGGAGACTCCATTATCACTACACTATACCGCAAACCTAACGATCGCAATAACCTTTTGCGGTTTGACAGCTTTCATCTGCATACATTCAAACATAACCTACCGGTTGGCCAATTTATGCGATTAAGACGCATATGTACAGATTATAAAGAATTTAAAACTCAAGCATAAACCATGGCTGAAAGGTTCCTACAACGAGGATATCCAGTCTCCAAAAAGCCTTTCGCAGAGCATTGTATTCAAACAGGGAATATCTATTCCTGCCCAGAAATCAGGGGGATTGGAACCCACAGACTATGGTGTTGCATCATACATTGGCAGCCCCTGCTATCAGCAGAGCCATCAGACAACATTGGAGAATCTTGCAAGAAATACACCCTCAACTACAAGACCCCATCCGGATAGCCTATTCAAGAGGTCAAAACATTAAAGACCGGGTTGTACACTCTAGTTTATACAACCCACCGGTAGAGGTGGCAAATACAACATGCAGGGGAAACTGCTCCTTTTGTCCACAAAAAGCACCAATAACTTCCATCCAGACATCCACGGGCAGAGTTGAATCCTTGCCTCAATTCAGTTGTAATACCTCATTTGTAGTATATGCAATTTTTTGCCCATGTCCACTTACTTATGTAGGCATGACTAAACGACCAATCAGATATAGGCTCACAGAACACAAATGTTGTTTAAAAACGGGCAGAACAGATGAACCGCTAGTACAACATTGCAAAGACACTAATCATGTGTATTCTGACTTGCGCTGGACCATATTAGAAATCATTACAGAACACTGGAGAAGAGGCAACAGAATTAAAAGACTTCAGCAATCAGAACAAAAATGGATATTCCAATTACAGACATTGGCACCTCATGGACTTAATAAAGACATCGAGTGGATCCACTTCATGTAAAAAATGTATTCTTCAGGTTGTTCAATTAAACACAGGTTCGTTTAACCATACACAGGTGAGGTATGCCAAATTACATATAAGCAGGTTGAGGTAGCAGTTGACTCACGCAGACGCCAGAATAAGGACACGGCGTGAGGTCTGGGTGAGTTTAAAAATTTGTGTAAAAATGAAGCCCCTGGGATGCACATATTTATCTATTTGTTCAGTGTGAAGTTCTAATGTGTCTTAACTGTAACAAAATTGCCTTTTAGAAAACTCTGATATATATGTGGAGTAAGAAAACTACCATTTCTAAGTATATTTACAGTCCCTGAAGCAGCACACACTGCGAAACGTACGTTGGACCTCGGTACACGGACATCGGTACACAGTGCGGCGGCGCTGGACAAAAGCCATAGCGCGGTGGCACTGCTAAACAACAAACGGGACAGACCCGTGCGCTAGAAGAGGACCCTCCGTGAACAACGTGGCAGCACCGAATCATAGATCTGTGCGGCGGCATGACAGTGCGGTGGCACTAGACTGCAGTGCGGTAAAGTTTAAAAAAACTCCGAAGAAGCATGACAATTCACTCACCGATACACAGGGGTTGAAGATATCGGATTTACAGCAGCGAGACTCCACTTCAGTAAGGGAAGTATCTTTCCACATAATACTTAAACATTTGAAAAAAACGAAAAAAACAAAAAAACAAAAATGAAGAATTTTACAAAAATGTTTTCAAGGATGTTGGACCAATGATTAAAAAAGACTCAAAAAGTGGCTGAGAACACAAGCATTTAATGCGTGTAGCCCATGGGTGGTATGACGGTCCCTAACAAGTTAACATATATATATAAAATAAGAAATATTTAGTTGAAATACACACATAAAATTTGCAAGCAATTACTGTACAACGTGTTAATAACAGTGTTTACATAGTCGTTGTATTTTTGAGGATATTTTTGCAGACTTCAATTACCCCAATATTGACTGGGTAAATGTATCATCGGGACACGCTAGAGAGATAACGTTCCTGGATGGAATAAATGATAGCTTTACGAAGCAATTGGTTCAGGAACCAACAAGAGAGGGAGCAATTTTAGATCTAATTCTCAGTGGAGCACAGGACTTGGTGAGAGAGGTAACGGTGGTGGGGCCGCTTGGCAATAGTGATCATAATTTGATCAAATTTGATTTAATGACTGGAAGAGGAACAGTGTGCAAATCCAAGGCTCTCGTGCTAAACTTTCAAAAGGGAAACTTTGATAAAATGAGTAAAATTGTTAGAAAAAAAACTGAAAGGAGCAGCTACAAAATTAAAAAATGTCCAAGAGGCATGGTCATTGTTAAAAAAATACCATTCAAGAAGTACAGTCCAGATGTATTCCACACATTAAGAAAGGTGGAAAGAAGGCAAACCGATTATCGGCATGGTTAAAAGGGGACGTGAAAGAAGCTATTTTAGCCAAAAGATCTTCATTCAAAAATTGGAAGAAGGATCCAACAGAAGAAAATAGGATAAAGCATAAACGTTGGCAAGTTAAATGTAAGACATTGATAAGACAGGCTAAGAGAGAATTTGAAAAGAAGTTGGCTGTAGAGGCAAAAACTCACAGTAAAAACTTTTTAAAATATATCCGAAGCAGAAAGCCTGTGAGGAAGTCAGTTGGACCGTTAGATGATCGAGGGGTTAAAGGGCCACTTAGAGAAGATAAGTCCATCGCGGAAAGATTAAATGATTTCTTTGCTTTGGTGTTTACTGAAGAGGATGTTGGGGAGGTACCCGTAATGGAGAAGGTTTTCATGGGTAATGATTCAGATGGACTGAATCAAATCACGGTGAACCTAGAAGATATGGTAGGCCTGATTGACAAACTGAAGAGTAGTAAATCACTTGGACCAGATGGTATACACCCCAGAGTTCTGAAGGAACTAAAAAATGAAATTTCAGACCTATTAGTAAAAATTTGTAACCTATCATTAAAATCATCCATTGTACCTGAAGACTGGAGGATAGCAAATGTAACCCCAATATTTAAAAAGGGCTCTAGGGGTGATCTGGGAAACTACAGACCAGTTAGCCTGACTTCAGTGCCAGGAAAAATAGTGGAAAGTGTTCTAAACATCAAAATCACAGAACATATAGAAAGACATGGTTTAATGGAACAAAGTCAGCATGGCTTTACCCAGGGCAAGTCTTATCTCACAAACCTGCTTCACTTTTTTGAAGGAGTTAATAAACATGTGGATAAAGGTGAACCAGTAGATGTAGTATACTTGGATTTTCAGAAGGCGTTTGACAAAGTTCCTCATGAGATGCTTCTAGGAAAAGTAAAAAGTCATGGGATAGGTGGCGATGTCCTTTCGTGGATTGCAAACTGGCTAAAAGACAGGAAACAGAGAGTAGGATTAAATTGACAATTTTCTCAGTAGAAGGGAGTGGACAGTGAAGTGTCTCAGGGATCTGTATTGGGACCTTTAATTTTCAATATATTTATAAATGATCTGGAAAGAAATACGATGAGTTAGATAATCAAATTTGCAGATGACACAAAATTGTTCAGAGTAGTTAAATCACAAGTAGATTGTGATAAATTGCAGGAAGACCTTGTGAGACTGGAAAATTGGGCATCCAAATGGCAGATGAAATTTAATGTGGATAAGTGCAAGATGATGCATATAGGGAAAAATAACCCATGCTATAATTACACAATGTTGGGTTCCATACTAGGTGCTACCACCCAAGAAAGAGATCTAGGTGTCAGTGGATAACACACTGAAATCGTCAGTTCAGTGTGATGCGGCAGTCAAAAAAAGCAAACAGAATGTTGGGAATTATTAGGGAATGGTGAATAAAACGGAAAATGTCATAATGCCTCTGTATAGCTCCATGGTGACTCCGCACCTTGAATACCGTGTACAATTCTGGTTGCCGCATCTCAAAAAAGATATAATTGCGATGGAGAAGGTACAGAGAAGGGCTACCAAAATGATAAGGAGAATGGAACAGCTCCCCTATGAGGAAAGACTAAAGAGGTTAGGACTTTTCAACTTGGAGAAGAGATGGCTCAGGGCGGATATGATAGAGATGTTTAAAATCATGAGAGGTCTAGAACGGGTAAATGTGAATCGGTTATTTACTCTTTCAGATAGTAGAAAGACTTGGGGGCACTCCATGAAGTTAGCATGGGGCACATTTAAAACTAATCGGAGAAAGTTCTTTTTTACTCAATGCACAATTAAACTCTGGAATTTGTTGCCAGAGGATGTGGTTAGTGCAGTTAGTATAGCTGTGTTTAAAAAAGGATTGGATAAGTTCTTGGAGGAGAAGTCCATTACCTGCTATTAAGTTCACTTAGAGAATAGCCACTGCCATTAGCAATGGTAACATGGAATAGACTTAGTTTTTGGGTACTTGCCAGGTTCTTATGGCTTGGATTGGCCACTGTTGGAAACAGGATGCTGGGCTTGATGGATCCTTGGTCTGACCCAGTATGGCATTTTCTTATGTTCTTATGTTGTACCGTCTTTTTGCCATGGTGTGCGGGGCTTGGAGCGAAGTCAGCAACCATGGCTTACAGCCGTACCCAGCATCACCTATAACAGAGGTAATAAATATTGCATCTTTGAAACTGACAAAACAAACACCAGGAAATACATAGCTACACAATAGTTACAAAATACTTTAGGATATGACAATTTACTTTTACTTGTGAATTACCCCGTGCCACCTGGTTCTCTATCAAGACTACGATTACCTACTGTTACTTACCAAGCAACCAGCCATCACCATGTTTCCCTTCAGGAAAACAGTTCCAAGCAAGGAACAAGCAAGGATGTAGGAATCGTGGCAGCTCCTCGGAAACCTCAAAACTACATTCAGGATCTGTTGACAGGCATCACATACCACCTGCACATTCATTGAATGGAATGACTTCTGATTGCGGAATGCACTCTCTTGTTCCGAGCTTGGGCTAAGTACGATATGGGTGTAGTCTATTGCTCCCAATACATTGGGCATCCCAGCTATGTGAAAGAATCCACACCGGATCTCCTGCAGTTGCACTGGGTCCACCAGGAAATAAATATACTGTCAAATACATTTTATCATAGCCCTCGACTTGTCCAAAGTGCCACGAGACTGAGGACTAATTCATCCTGCAAACCAGTCCAACTATATTCTGGAAACTTCCTGTCGTAAAAAAATTCAAGGCACACAGAAGTTTTAGCAGTCCCAGGACAGCATGGTTGCGAGAGGTGATGGGATCTATATCATTGCGCAGGACCTGGTACTGGTTCTCAATTGTTCTAGAGCTGAGACGGTATCTTTGCACCACTTCAGGCTCCGGTAATCCTAGGCAGTTGTGCGTGGCTGGATTACACGCTGCCTCAAGGGTCTACAAATGTCTCTGGGCTGCACCTGGAAACAGAAGAAGTAAGGAACATAAGACACAAGGACTCTTGCTGCTGTGACCCTAAGGCAGGGCTTTCCAAACTGTGGGTTGGGACCCCAAATGGGGTCATCAAACTTTCACTTGGAGTCATAAGTGCTTCAAATGTGAGCACTCTTCAAGTGCCAGTAGCATTAATAGTGGAAGTCAGCATGAGGCCTATGAGCAAGCACATGCTAATAGGTCCTGCAGTGGCACTGGCTTTGCATAAGTTCTTGTGGTAACAGAAAGCCCTGCATGAGGAGGGATCAGGGCTGCTATAGGCCCTGTGAGTTTGCAGTAGCAGTCAGGCCCCATGCTGACTTTCATTAGTAAAGATGTTGCATATCAGTCACGTTTGGGACTAGCCATGAGGGGAGAGGAAGAGATTGCCACTGCTCCTTTCTCCTCAGCCCTCACTAAATCCACCCAAGTAAAATGTTGCTTGTCTTCTATTCCCACCAGTTGTCATTTACCTGTGGCCCAGGAACCAAATGAAAATGTTGTCACTGACCCTGGCCAGGGGAGATGTTTGGCAAAAGGACTGTTTGAAGAGATGGATGAAAAGCAGAAGAGGTTTGAGGGTTGGATAAAGTGAAGAGGGATTGGCTGTGGAGGGTGAGGGAGAGAGGAATGACAGAAGAGGTGGGAGTAAGAGGGGATATGCTGCATGGAATGTGAGAGAAAGGTCAAAGGGGAAGAGGCACTCTTGGATGATGTCAGCAGCCCTTTGGACCTACCTGCTTTGCCCCAGCAATATGTCACCTACCTTTGCAGTGTGTTTTGCCTTGAGTTCCCAGTTCCTGTCTCCTGTGTTCCTGATTCTTTATCCTGCCTTGCCTCACTTGTCTTCCTTGTACAGCCTGCCTTGCCCTTCTGTATCATCCAGTGTTTTTAGTCTGTATTTGTCTACCTCTGGCCTGAGCCTCCAAATCTTGACCTCTTGCCTGATCCTGACCGTGATTGTCTGCCGACTGGACCTGACCATCTTTGTTAGCTGCCTGCCCCAATCTTGGCTGTCTCCAACTCTATTATTCTGCTGTTTACCCTGACTCCAGCAAGCCATTAGAATCTTGTTCTTTTTACTGCCCTAGGGTCCCACCTAAGTCCTGCTGGCTGCCGGAACTCAAGGGCTCAACTTGCAGGAAAGACGGCTAGTATAGGTGAAGCTCCAGACTGTCCCACTACAGGACTCATTTGCCAACTGCTGGGATAGGTCAAGTAGGTTCACCTATGAGGCTGTGTCAACTACACTGCAGTGTAAAGAACTCACACTCGCACTGCAATAATAAATAAGAATCCACAAGAAAATAATTCAATAACATCTATACTGGATATATTGTGGAGTTGGGAGTGTTTGTCATTCATTATCACATCATCATATAGCTTTTCTCTGTGATCTCAAGTTAGCCCTACATTTCTGTAATCTTGCATTAAAAAAAACAATGTTTCACTTTTATCATATAGAAATCTGAATATTAAGTACTACAAATTGCTTAATAGAATATCTGTTGATTCTTGAGCCAAGGCTACCTGCATGGAGGAGCCCTGCAGGTTCCTACCATTAGCAGGTGGACCCAGGTAAAGCAGAGATCCATCAGGTCCTTCACCGATACCAGACCTTGTTCCCCTTGGGTTCAGCCTTTGGGTGTTGTGGCTGGCAAGACTTAGATGGGGTCTCTTATGATGGCAGAAAAGATCCATAATAGGCTGGATTGTAGGCTGGTGGCAGTCAGAGATGTCCGGGGTCCAGACAATGGTCAGAGGCAGGCAGTAGTCAGGCATATCAGAAATTCAGGCAATGGTCAGAGGCAGGCAATGGTCAAACATATTAGAGTATTCAAAATTAGGCAGGAGGAGACTGAAAGGACCCACTAAATGCGTGGGTTGCAGGCATGGAGAGTGCTTTGCAGGGGCTTTCCCCCTCAAGGGGAAAAGCCTGAGGGTGGAGGAGTGTTTTTCCCCCCAAGAGAAACAACTAAGGCAGAGGTGACCAAATCCGGTCCTCAAGGGCACAAAGAAGTCTGATTTTCAGGATATCCACAATGAATATTCATAATAAAAATTCCCATGCACTGCTTTCATTGTAGCAGTACATGGAAATCTCTCTCATCAATATTCTCTGAGGATGATAGAATGAGGATATGGCAGATAAGGATGAGTGAAGGGGAGCTGAGGAGCTGGGTGGGAATGGGGTTCAGAGGAAGAAGTAGTGAATTTGGAGCATGAGTGAAGAGTATTTTTCCTTCTCTATGACTGTAACAATATATAAAGGGAAGGAAGAGGAGCAGCGTACTCAAGATGGAAGCAGTCTGGTGGAAAACTCAAGCGGGCGGATTTTAAAAGCCCTGCTCGCGTAAATCCGCCCGGATTTACGCGAGCAGGGCCTTGCGCGCCGGCACGCCTATTTTCCATAGGCCGCCGGCGCTCGCAGAGTCCCGGGACGCGCGTAGGTCCCGGGGTTTTTGGATGGGGGCGTGTCGGGGCGTGTCGAGGGGGCGGGACCTGATAATGTGGCGTTTCAGGGGTGGGGCGTGGCGTTTCGGGGGCGGGACCTGGGGCGTGGTTTCGGCCCGGGGCGTTTCGGGGGCGTGGCCGCGCCCTCCGGAACCACCCCCGGGTCGAGTCTCGGCGCGCCAGCAGCCTGCTGGCGCGCGTGGATTTACGTCTCCCTCCGGGAGGCATAAATCCGTGGATAAAGGTAGGGGGGGTTTAGATAGGGCCGGGGGGGTGGGTTAGGTAGGGGAAGGGAGGGGAAGGTGAGGGGAGGGCGAAAGAAAGTTCCCTCCGAGGCTGCTCCGATTTCGGAGCGGCCTCGGAGGGAACGGTGACAGGCTGCGTGGCTCGGCGCGCGCCGCTGCCCAAAATCGGCAGCCTTGCGCGCGCCGATCCAGGATTTTAGAAGATGCGCGCGGCTACACGCGTATCTTCTAAAATCCAGCGTACTTTTGTTTGCGCCTGGTGCGCAAACAAAAGTACGCGAACGCGCTTTTTTTAAAAATCTACCCCAAGATGAATCTTGTGAACCAGGTCATGAAAGATATTAGCCAATGACTGGGCAGAGAGGGAAGGGGGCAGGCAGAAGCAGCAGTTTGAGGAGAGAGGCAAGCTTTGATGAGGATTGGAGGCAAAGATATCAGTTAGATATTATGTTTGCTTAGCGAACATAACAGGAGACTGGAAGGAGGTGAGCATGAATTTGAATGGAAAGAATCACAGGATTAAAAAACAGAAGATAGAAAGAATTAATAATGTGCGACTAAAATATTCTCCAAATGGGCCTTTGGAATGCTACAATGTGGTTTGGTACACAGACATATATTCTGCTGTGGTAGGCATAAAATAATTGCAGTAGATTATTAAAGTTCAATTACATTTTATAAATGGAAAGAACCTCCCCACAGCCACCCCACTGGTGAACTTCAGTTACTATATAAACTTAAGAGAAATTTTAAATAAGGTGTCAAAGTTTTTTTCTCTGTAGCTCTTTATTTTTACATTAAATATTTGCTTCCAGTAGAGTGTATCTTAATCTGCAAATGTAGAAATCTGTCATTAAGATTTGACCTAGCTGCATGGCATTGTCAAACGCAATAACATATCTTTTAATAGTTTTATATCAAGTAAGGATATAACATATCATTAGTTTAAATGTATTTGCAAGCAATTACCCCCACCAGGATATTGGTGAATGCTCATATAAAATTGACAAATTTCTGACATGCTTAAATATCATTCAGTTAACTCTAGTTCTCATGTATAGAAAACTAGAATAAATAATGTTCCTGCTACTTGCATGTTACTGTCAGGTCTCTATGCTATAGCCTTTCGTGATCATTTGGAAAAACAGTTTCATATATGTTTCCTTTTAAATACACCTGCAAGATTATTCTTTTTCCCCTCATTATTTTTCACTGCAGCAATTTAAACATGATCTGGAATTACTGCATGTTGGCTGTATTTTGTTTAGAAAATGGGATAAATTACAAAAGAACTATGACCTGTTTAACAACAGGTTTCTGAGTCCCTCACTATAGTAAGATCTTAGACATTCAGCTGTCATTTGCAAAGAATAGAGAGTAAATAAATCAAGCCTCTTACTAAATGAAATTCTTACTAAATGAAATTTGCAAAGTCTGTTTTGTCCTGCACGTTTGTCTTGATTAGACTGTACGCTCTACCGAGAAGGGTCAGTGTTATGTTTTTGTATAGTGCTGTGTACATTGAGTAGTGCTATAGAAGAGATAAAAGGTAGTAGTAAGTGGTAAAAACATGCCATTCCAACATCCTCTTGTGCACCTCTACATTTCTTGGAGACCACACATCGCAAGAGCAGTTAGTAAGTAACATATTTAGGGTCTTATCCAAAAAGGACTTTTCATTGTTTTGCACCTAAGGGGAAAATATTGCTATTGAATAAGGCCCTTACTTGATCATTTCTGTATATTGTAGTCATACGCAATAGTCATGCCTGTTTCTTTCATTTTCAGCAGACACAACTGACTGTAGAATTGTAGCAGTTCATGAACAAACAGTTCTGTGCTTCAAATTCTAGGCCAGCAACCCATACAAATTTTAGATCTAAGCTGCTTTTTTTGAAGAACCATTGTAGCTCTTGATTAACATTTTGTTCTGTTTTGTCCTTTTTGAAAGGTTTGTTAGCTTGCAAAATTCTTCTTTCCCAGACAGAGAAGGTACTCTGTATAGAGCACCTGATCTATTATGCAAATCAGATAAGAACATGGATTTTTGTTTCCTCATTGTATTTTTCTGTGTGGCACAGATGGGCATTCACTCAATATCTTTGCGATTAAGATGTTCAGCTCTGCCCCAATTAAGAAGCTTTTGTTCATTCTTCTCAATCCTGCTCAGAATTTCTGAGTTTCATAGTGTTGGCCAATCAATTGTCTTGACTTCCTACAACTAATATTCTTTAAACTTAGGGTCTTAGTTTAGGTGGGAAAAGAAAATGAAGGTAAGAACAGTGAAACTTAATTCAAATAAGATTGGTTTTGCTAAGGAGATGCTTGCTGGTTCTGGCAGCATTATATGCATTTTGTTAACAACTCACCTAAATAATGAAACCATTATTTTAAGGACTAACATGAGTAATTTTCTTGATACATAAGGTAAAGAACAATACTTTCTTGCTTGCATATTCAAGATAGTAAGGAGACTAAATATTGTTTTAGTTTGGAAATACCCTCGAAACTGAAACCATTGGGGCAGATTTTACAATCTACGCGCGGGCGTAGATTTGTTCGCACAACCTGGCGTGAACAAATCTACGCCCAATTTTATAACATGCGCACGCTTCCGTGCCCATGTTTTAAAATCCAGGGTCAGCATGCATAAGGGTGTGCACAATTGTGCAACTTGCGCGCGCTGATCCACGCAGCCTGCCTCCGTTTCCACCGAGGCTGCTCCGAAATCAGAGTAGCCTTGGAGGGAACTTTCCTACAGCATCCCCCCACCTTTCCCTCCCTTCCCCTATCTAACCCACCCCCCCCAGCCCTACCTAACCCCCCCCTACATTTATTTGAGAATTTACACCTGCATCTGGGCAGGCGTAACTTGCACGCACCGGCCAGCTGCCGGCGTGCAGTCCCTCGGCATGGCGGCTGTTCCGGAGGCCTTGGCCCCGCCCCCTGAATGCCCCTGGGCCTGGGCCCTGCCCCCGGCTATGCCCTCAGAACACTCCTATTTCAAAGTCCTAGAACATATGCGCGTCCCGGGGCTTGCGTGCGCCGTTGAGCCTATGCAAGATAGGCTCGGCACGCGCAGGGGCAGGTAGGGGCAACTTTTCGGGGGTTACGCGCGTATGTTACGTGCGTAACCCTTTGAAAATCTGCCCCATTATTTACATTTAGAAATCAAATTACAGTGGAGAATTTTTATATTCTAATATATTCTAATATATAACATTTTAAACTTCACAAATACAGATTTCTTATGAATGCAAATTTGAAAAATAAATAGTCTCTGATAGAGTGGTCAATAATATGACTGCATCTGTAGCTACCTTGATCATCCTTCTCTTCTCTGTACTGCTTTGTTTGAGTTTGGGCCGGATTTTAAGAGGTATGCGTGGGCGTACATTTGTGCGTGCAACCCGGCACGCACAAATGTACGCCCAATTTTATAACATGCGTGCGCAGCTGCGCGCATGCTATAAAATCCAGGGTCGGCGCGTGCAAGGGGGTGCACAATTGTGAAACTTGTGCGCGCCGAGCCATGCAGCCTTCCTCCGTTCCCTCTGAGGCCGCTCCGAAATCGGGAGTGCACGCCAACTTCTGAATTACACTAAGAACAACTAAAAATGTTCTGCTGTCCCTCACGACGCAACCTCATGGCGAAACACGGGTCCGTATCAGGGGACCCCCCTTTGCATCTTGAAATGCTGTAATTTACACACTGTGGAGTTGCCGTCTGAAATGAAAAAAACTATACCACAAAGAAGTCTATGTAGACATTGAATTTATTCTGCACATTTCCTGTTGGTTACTGTGATTATTTGCGTGCAGTAGTGCTCCTATTTGCAATTTTGATTTTCTTTGGTTCTTATCATATGTCCCAATAGCCTGGGCTTTTTAGCTCTATAACATTGCCCACTGCAATTTCAGCTTCTTTGCCACTTTTAACAGCATAGAGAACTAATGGCAGTCAGCACTGAGCAGTTCAAGCAGCAGAAGGAGAAAATGCATTTGGAGAGAGCCAGTTAGCAAGAGATCACTGGGTGCATGGACAGGGATGGCTGTCATGGAATGCTACCATCCTTGAACCAAACACAAGATGGTCACCTCCAACAATAACAAATACAAATGGGGACTATATTGCACACATCCAACAAGCACATAGCTCTTATGGTGTGAGGTCCCTAAGACCAGCAAGCACCAAGTTGAGAAGAAGGTCATATGGTCCCTTCTGGTGGTGGTGGTGGCAGTGGTGGTAGAGGGTGTTTCCCACAGAATACAAGCAGAGATAGTATACCCATATGGATTATAGCCTAGTCAAGTAGTAAGTTCACTCCATAGTAGGGAATGGAACCAGTAATCCATCAGAGAGCAATAGGAGTAGAATTAAGTAGAGGAATATGAAACAAATTACCCGTTGGATGAAATCTTGGTAAGAACTGAAGAATTGTCAGCCACAGCTTTGCCTAAGCACATGGAAAATTGCAGCTTCATGGTGATGGCACTGAGGTCCTTCCCTTCTTTACCCAAGTAGGGCTGAGCCTTAAATGGGGTTTTGACTACGGAGTTCTGGTTGCCTCTAATGGATTTACAGGACTGCTTTTATCTATAGGCAAAAGGCGGATCTGTTTGGATGATTCAATTGACCTTTCTATGACTCTCTAGTGCTTCCTTTCCTAGCTCCATACCTCCCAGGCAGCATTGATACAGCAGGTTGAAAAAAAACCACAATTAAAATGTACAGTATACCAGAAATAAAATCTCAAAAGTATCAAAATACAGCAAAAAGAAGTCACTAGTTTCCTCTTCTTCACTTACCATCCTCTATCCCGACCACTGTATACCATCCTCAATACACTGGCTGACTTGTAACTTACTTGAGTTGTATTTTCTGGTCATGAGTCAGCCAATGTACTTAGGCAAAGATAGATTGAAGATGGTCTATGATGGTTGGATAGATGTGGTAAATGAAGAAGGGAAAGCTATTGACTTCTTTTACTTTGAGATTTTATTTCTGGTGTATTGTACTTTTTTTTGTGGTTTGCTTTTATTTTTTTTTAATCTGCTGTATCAATGATGTTACATTTTATCTGTTTCTCACCTTAAGGTTCCCTAAATATAAAGGCAGGAGATCCAATATGAGCAATCAATCAATAAATATTTCAGAAATCATATCACAGTATCTGTTGAATGTGGCATCTATGATTTTGGGGGTAAACTGCAACAAGAAAAATCAAGAAATACATACATTTATAAATTTAAATAAATCCATACAGCATTGGTTGAAAGTAATCTCTGAAATGGCTGGCTGGTCTGGTTGGCTGGGTTGAACTAGGATTTCTCCTAGTTCAACCCAGGAAAAAAGTTTCAAAATTTCAAAATTATCTTCATTACCAGGTAGTTCACTGAAGTAACATTTGAAAAGAAGTTGGCTGTAGAGGCAAAAACGCACAGTAAAAACTTTTAAAATATATCCGAAGCAGAAAGCCTGTGAGGGAGTCAGTTGGACCGTTAGATGATCGAGGGGTTAAAGGGGCACTTAGAGAATATAAGGCCATCGCAGAAAGATTAAATTATTTATTTGCTTTGGTGTTTACTGAAGAGGATGTTGGGGAGGTACCCGTAATGGAGAAGGTTTTCATGGGTAATGATTCAGATGGACAATCAAATCACGATGAACCTAGAAGATGTGGTAGGCCTGATTGATAAACTGAAGAGTAGTAAATCACCTGGACCAGATGGTATACACCCCAGAGTTCTGAAGGAACTAAAAAATGAAATTTCAGATCTATTAGTAAAAATTTATAACCTATGATTAAAATCATCCATTGTACCTGAAGACTGGAGGATAGCAAATATAACACCAATATTTAAAAAGGGCTCCAGGGGCGATCTGGGAAACTACAGACCGGTTAGCCTGACTTCAGTGCCAGGAAAAATAGTGGAAAGTGTTCTAAACATCAAAATCACAGAACATAAAGGAAGACATGGTTTAATGGAACAAAGTCAGCATGGCTTTACCCAGGGCAAGACTTGCCTCACAAATCTGCTTCACTTTTTTGAAGGAGTTAATAAACATGTGGATAAAGGTGAACCAGTAGATGTAGTATACTTGGATTTTCAGAAGGCGTTTGACAAAGTTCCTCATTAGAGGCTTCTAGGAAAAGCAAAAAGTAATGGGATAGGTGGTGATGTCCTTTCGTGGATTGCAAACTCGCTAAAAGACAGGAAACAGAGAGTAGGATTAAATGGACAATTTTCTCAGTGGAAGGGAATGGACAGTGGAGTGCCTCAGGGATCTGTATTGAGACCCTTACTTTTCAATATATTTATAAATGATCTGGAAAGAAATATGACGAGTGAGATAATCAAATTTGCAGATGACACAAAATTGTTCAGAGTAGTTAAATCAGAAGCAGATTGTGATAAATTGCAGGAAGAACTTGTGAGACTGGATAATTGAGCATCCAAATGGCAGATGAAATTTAATGTGGATAAGTGCAAGGTGATGCATATAGGGAAAAATAACCCATGCTATAATTATACAATGTTGGTTTCCATATTAGGTGCTACAACCCAAGAAAGAGATCTAGGCGTCATAGTGGATAACACATTGAAATTGTCGGTTCAGTGTGCTGCAGCAGTCAATAAAGCAAACAGAATGTTGGTAATTATTAGAAAGGGAATGGTGACTAAAACAGAAAATGTCATAATACCTCTGTATCACTCCATGGTGAGACCGCACCTTGAATACTGTGTACAATTCTGGTCGCCGCATCTCAAAAAAGATATAATTGCGTTGGAGAAGGTACAGAGAAGGGCTACCAAAATGATAAGGGGAATGGAACAACTCCCCTATGAGGAAAGACTAAAGAGGTTAGGACTTTTCAGCTTGGAGAAGAGACGACTGAGGGGGGATATGATAGAGGTGTTTAAAATCATGAGAGGTCTAGAACGGGTAGATGTGAATCGGTTATTTACTCTTTCGGATAGTAGAAAGACTAGGGGACACTCCATGAAGTTAGCATGGGGCACATTTAAAACTAATCGGAGAAAGTTCTTTTTTACTCAACGCACAATTAAACTCTGGAATTTGTTGTCAGAGGATGTGGTTAGTGCAGTTAGTATAGCTGTGTTTAAAAAAGGATTGGATAAGTTCTTGGAGGAGAAATCCATTACCTGCTATTAAGTTCACTTAGGGGTAGATTTTCAAACAAGGCGCGTTGGCGTACTTTTGTTGGCGCTCCAGGCGCAAACAAAAGTACGCGGGATTTTAGTAGATACGCGCGGAGCCGCGCATATCCACTAAAATCCTGGATCGGCGTGCGCAAGACTATGAATTCTGTATAGCCGGCGCGCGCCGAGCCGCACTGCCTACCCCCGTTCCCTCCAAGGCCGCTCCGAAATCGGAGTGGCCTTGGAGGGAATCCTCTAACGCCCTCCCCTCATCTTCCCCTCCCTTCCTCTATCTAACCCACCCACCCGGCCCTGTCTACACCCCCCCCCCCTTACCTTTCTCCGGGGATTTACGCCTCCCGGAGGGAGAAGTAAATCCCCGCGCGCCAGCGGGCCTCCTGCGCGCCGGGCCGCGACCTGGGGGCGGGTACGGAGGGCACGGCCACGCCCCCGGACCGCCCCGGGCCGTAGCCACGCCCCGTACCCGCCCCCAAAACGCTGCCGACACGCCCCCGAAACGCTGCGACGACCGGGCCCGCCCCTGACACGCCCCCGACACGCCCTCCTCGGAGAACCCCGGGACTTACGTGAGTCCCGGGGCTCTGCGCGTGCTGGTAGGCCTATGTAAAATAGGCTCACCGGCGTGCAGGGCCCTGCTCGCCTAAATCCGCCCGGTTTTGGGCGGATTTAGGCGAGCAGGGCTCTGAAAATCCGCCCCTTAGAGAATAGCAACTGCCATTAGCAATGGTAACATGGAATAGACTAGAAATGTGAATCGGAACCGAAATTGGTTCGGATTCTGGTTCCGATTCACATGTGGGGTTTTTTCCATCGGACCCAATCGCAGTTTTGTTTATCGGCTGTGCCCCAGCCGATAAACAAAAACCCACCCCGACCCTTTAAAGCTAACCCCTTAGCTTCCCCCACCCTCTGGACCCCCCCAAAAACTTTTTACAGGTACCTGGTGGTCCAGTGGGGGTCCCGGGAGCGATCTCCCACTCCGGGCCGTCCTCCCGCTCCCAGGCCGTCCTCCTGCACTCGGACCGTCGGCTGCCAGTATTCAAAATGGCACCGATGGCCCTTTGCCCTTACCATGTGACAGGGTATCCGTGCCATTGGCCAGATCCTGTCATATGGTAGGAACACTGGATGGCCGGTGCCGTCTTGTGCTCCTACCATGTGACAGGGGCTGACCAATGGCACCGGTAGCCCCTGTGACATAGTAAGGGCAAAGGCTATCGGCGCCATTTTGAATACTGGCAGCCGACGGTCCGAGTGCAGGAGGTCGCTCCTGGACTCCCGCTGGACTTTTGGCAAGTCTTGTGTGGGTCAGGAGGGTCCCCCAGGACTTGCCAAAAGCCCCTAGTGGTCCAGCAGGGGTCCAGGAGTGACCTCCTGCACTCGGGCCGTCGGCTGCCAGTATTCAAAATGGAGCCGATAGCCTTTGCCCTTACTATGTCACAGGGGCTACTGGTGCCATTGGTCAGCCCCTGTCACATGGTAGGAGCACAAGATGGCGCCGGCCATCCAGTGCTCCTACCATGTGACAGGATCCGGCCAATGGCACGGATACCCTGTCACATGGTAAGGGCAAAGGGCCATCGGCACCATTTTGATTAGTGGCAGCCGACGGCCCGAGAGCGGGAGATCACTCCCTGTGCCCCCACTGGACCACCAGGTAATTTTAAAACGGTTTTGGAGGGGTTCGGGAGGGTGGAGGAAGCAAAGGGGTCATTTTTAAAGGGTCGGTGGGGTTTTTTTTATCGGGTCATCGGCACCATTTTTATTAGTGGCAGCCAAAATGGCGCCGATGGCTCGAGAGCAGGAGATCAGTCCTGGGGCTTCCACTGGACCACCAGGTACTCGTAAAAAGCTTTTGGGGGGTTCAGGAAGGTGGGAGAAGGTAAGGGTTTTGTTTTAAAGAGTCGGGGTGGGTTTAGGGGTTGTTTTGGTGTGCCGGTTTTCCCGCCCTCCCCCCAAATAACTCCCGTTAGTGGACACTAACCCATTAACAATTTTTCACGATAAATCGGGGGAATTTCTATTGTATCGCGCACTCTAACGATTTTTGACGATTTATAAAATATCTGACAATTTTTTTAAATCGTCCAAAAACGATTCACATCCCTAGAATAGACTTAGTTTTTGGGTACTTGCCAGGTTCTTATGGCCTGGATTGGCCACTGTTGGAAACAGGATGCTGGGCTTGATGGACCCTTGGTCTGACCCAGTATGGCATTTTCGTATGTTCTTATGTTCTTAATTACTTTTCTGGTAAATTCTGAAAACACTTGAACAAAAAGCCATGCCTTTAAACATTTTCTGAAATTTGTATAGCTAGTTTGGAGTGAATATTCAAGAAACCTCATACCAAAAGGAAGGCCCACCACATTAAAGGCTGATCTAAGGGCTGAGAACAGTTTTGCCTCCAAAGGAAGCAGGACCAATCCTGTTAAAACATTTATATGTATCCCCTTTTTTTTTTTTGGAGGATTGTTGCTTTTTAGGGCACAAAACTAATTTAATTATTCAGGGGCTGCTCTAGCTAGCATATTATATCCCACTCTCGACTCTCAATCCCTGGGGGGCCCTTGTTTTATGGGGGTAAGCTCTTGCTTGTGGCCCAAATGATGTTAAAAGGTTGCCAGTGTGTATATAGACATTTGGTTCCTCCCATGAGGTGAGAAGCTGTAGGAATTCAGACAAGACCAGGTCTAGGTGTTCAATAAAAGTTTACTTATTGATACTCCCAAATTAAAGTCCATCCATCCATAATATTGAAGTTACTTCTGAATGTTGGTACATGTGTAATTCTTGGTAGGAAGGTGCCCTTTTTTCAGGCATCTGGGTAGCTGCTTTGTGGTTTTAATGTGCAGAGCATACCCAGTGGCTGTGAGGAAATTCTAGTGGAGGGGTCCCGAACTTTACTGCAAAAATCCAGCCTGTCCTGGTCCCTTGGTGTATGTAAATCCGACTGGGGTCTCTTGCTCTTGCTCTTATTTCCTTAGTAGTTCTTTCATCTTGTATTTATTGATGTTCGGGGGGGGTTCTCTTGGAGAAAAGTCAGTGGGATCAGGCAAATTCTCAGCTCTGAAATCCTGTGGGGATGGAGGATGCAAAAACCTCCCCACTCTGCCAAGGTCCAAAACATACTTCAAAAGTTAAACTGGATACATCTTCTGCCTTCACTGTGTCTCAGAGCAGGATCCATCACTGGTGCTTGCCTGCCTAGGGATTAGAATAGACTCATAGATCTTCGAGAGACATTTTGTTCCTAAAGGGTATCAGGCTTAAAATCTCTCTATAAATTAGGACCTTCTGGCATGGAGTGCATAATGAGGTATCACTTCTTCTTTTTTTTAAATTTATTTTTTTTTTAATTTTTAATTTATGAATTTTCCAATATTTATAACAAAATTATAATGTATACTGATACATAAACATATCATCATGATAATTCAATAATTACCAATAAACATAACATTCAGTTTTTCTACAGGAAATCCAAAAGATATAGATTAAACCTTTCGTGAGCGATATTATAAGTAATAAGAAAATGGGAAATAAAAGAAAATCAATTTCCTCCTTTCTTATGATTCATCAATCAAAGATAGCAGCTGAATACTACTTCGGCTCTCTAACCAACTTCTGCATCAGGGGGGTGAGAGTCTAAGAATACCTGTAATGCTGTCACTTCTTAAAAGACATACTTATGTTCTTTAAACCAAATTTCACATTTACAGGGGTACCTTAAAAAGAATTTGGCACCCCTAACCAAAATTTCAGATTTTAATTTGAGAAATTTTTGCTGTCTTAATTGGGTTTCCTTTGCAAGATCTGGATAAATCCATATCTGCTCCCCTTGGAATTTCTCCAACCTATGTCGCATAAATAAACGCAAAACGGTATCTATTTCCATCGGAAACATAAATGATACAATGAGGTATCACTTCTAATAGAAATTCCTTTTGGATGAAGCTGGGAAGCCTAACCAGAGTTTGAAAAATACACATCTTTACTTCTTGAATGCTTCCTCAAACTGGACCCCAAGCCACTGAATATCCCCGACTATCTTAAAGTTAGCCAGATAAGTATATCTGGCTAACTCTGGCCTGCCTGGAAATACCTTCCACATGCCCCTGGAACGCCCCCCTACTTATGCGACTAAATTCTAGCCGCATAAGTCATTATGTGGCTAGAATTTAGCCTCATACAGCTTTAAATATAGCTGACTAATCATTTAGACATATTTTTTCAGTTATCCATCTAGATGGCTTTTGATAATCAATCTCATCATCACTTTCTCCAAGAAGAATACTTCTATCTGCATTTATTGGCTCATTGGTCTAGCAGATATCAGCTGGTCCCACTTGGTGAGTTGCTCTTTCTGAAATGTATAATCTGCATGGGCGACTTCCTTAATTTATCAGTTCTTACACTTCTTATAGAAGACCCCAGTATCTGGAGATCCTGGCTCATGAACTGCTTTTCAACCACAGGTTGTAGATGAGATTCCTTTCCCTGGTTTGTACCAAATAAGTATACTGAAAATATGACAGTGTGTGATTAAGCTTTTTCCCCCTCCCCTTGGTGCACAGATTTATATATATATATATATATATATATATATATATATATATATATATATATATATATATATATATATATAATTTATTTATTTAAAATTTTTTCTATACCATTGTTTGGTTATATACCATCACAACAGTTTACAGACAGGTACAAATAGTATGTTAATACATTTTATAAGAGTGCCATTAAGGTTCAGTTACATAATTTCATAAATAGGCTATTTGATGAATGTAATAGATCTTGTCCTTTTCTACATGTATCAGTTTTATTTTACATGTATCTCTCTTAGAACTGTGTAATTTCTATAATGTTAGCTTGAAGTAAAATAATAAAATCTGCTCATTTGAGCTAAGTGCTTTGTGCTGATGTGGCCTGTTTAACCTTCCTATACTATTCTCTTTGGGATTATATAAAACTAGAAAACTTCTGGAAATTCTGTAGTGAATATCTATATTAACAATGAGAGTGTTCTATGCTTGTTCATCATTTTGAACTAAGCATTCCTTCCTTTCATCTCCTCCTTGCAGAATCCCTCATAGGAGTCCTTCAACTCTCTCAGGCACTAGGAGTCTGTAAATCCCCTCTAGGACTACTCTACTCCAGGTTTATATAAGAGGGTGACTTAAACCATTACAGTCCTTGTATTAAGAACATAACATTTAGTGGGGAATCCAAGATATCCCTTCACATAATTGGTGGTAAGATAAAGGAAGTGATCTGGTGTTGGTTTAGAAATTAGACTTGGAAGATATAAAGGACTGGAATATCCTATCAGCTGAAGAGTTAAAATCCAGTAATGGAACTAGACACATACAGGCCGATTCAGTAAAAGTCGCTGAAGAGCGGGCGAGTGCCCACTCTCCTGGTGCGCGCACAGACCACTCTCCTGTGTGCGTGATTTAGGGGGGAAGAATATGCTAATGAGGGCCTGCGGTAAAAAGAGGCGCTAGGGACACTAGTGCGTCCCTAGCACCTCCTTTTTGACAGGAGCAGTAGCTGGCAACGGGTTTGACAGCCAACGCTCAATTTTGCCAGCGTCGGTTCTCGGACCCGCTGACAGCTACAAGTTCGGAAAACGGATGCCGGCATAACTGAGCATCTGTCTTCTGACCTACGAGCCGCCGGACGATTTAACATTTTTTTTTAATTTTTGTTTTAATTTTGGGGCCTCCAACTTAATATTGCTATGATATTAAGTTGGAGGGTGTACAGAAAAGCAGTTTTTTCTGATTTCTGTACACTTCCCCGGTGCCGGCAGAAATTAACACCAGCCTTTGGGCAGGCGTTAATTTCTGAAAGTAAAATGGGCGGCTTGGCTGCACATTTTACTTTCTGTATCTCGCGGGAATAACTAATAGGGCCATCAACATGCATTTGCATGTTGCGGGCGCTATTAGTTTCGGAGGGGTTGGATGTGCGTTTTCAACGTGCTATTACCCCTTACTGTATAAGGGGTAAAGTTAGCATGTCGAAAACGCACGTCCAAACACGGGCTAACAGTGCGCAGTACTGTATCAGCCCAATAGAAAGCAGTAGAGATGTGAATCAGTTCTGGAATCGTTTCTGGTATCGGGTTTGTAGAACTGTGGAAAATCTTTCTTTCCCACGGTTCTGACTGCTTTTTTTTTTGGCTGTCCCGAGCCAAAAAAAACAAAAACACCCGACCCTTTAAATCTAATTATTTAGAATCCCCCACCCTCCTGACCCCCCCAAAACTTTCCTAAAGTACCAGGTGGTCCAGCGGGGGTCCCAGGAGTGATCTCCCGGTCTCGGGCTGTTGGCTGCCAGTAAACAAAATGGTGCCAATGGCTCTTTGCCCTTACCATGTGACAGGGGCTATCGATGCCATTGGCTAGCCCCTGTCACATGGTAGGAGCAATGGACGGCCGGCACCATCTTAAAACATGGCGCGGGCCATCCATTGCTCCTACCATGTGACAGGGTGGGGGATTCTAAATAATTAGATTTAAAGGGTCCGGGTGGGTTTAGGTTTTTATTTCTGTGTGCCATTTCTTCCCCCTCCCCCTAAAATGATAAGAAAACCACATGAAATTTTGTGGGGTTTTCCTATCGCTTTCAGGGATCCCCTGATACTTGATGAATTAGAAAATACCGTACGATATTTTCATCTGTCAGAAAAATGATGCACATCCCTAGAAAGCAGTGGTAGGAGCAGGGTTGAAAGATCGAATAAAATAAATTTGGTGGAGAAGGGGTAGCTGGTATGGGTTTAAGTAGATGTAGATGACCAGAGAAGAAAACCAGACAGACTGGATGGCATAAATGGTCTTTATCTATCATCATCTATTTATGTTAATAAAGAAATGAAGAACAAAAGAAGTGCCATGCTGGGTCAGACAAAGGTCCATTGAGCATAGCATCTTGTCTCGCTCTGACACTGGCAAGTCCAGGTCGCAGGTACCCAGCAGATCCCAAATAGTTGATCCATTATAAACTCAAATTAATTCAAATTGAGATTAGAAAACAAAGAGTAAATATTGTTATATGTTTTTCTCTGGTGCACTTAATTCAACAAAACTTTAAGCAATTATTTTTATATCTTTCTTTAAGATCTTTATGGTGTAGAGAAGTGAAAATATCCTAGGGTATGTATTCATTAAACTAGTGAGTGCTGACATTAAAGATGTTCATTTCGAATCATGGTTAAATTCTTTTAAGCATGTGACCAAAAATTTGAGAATGTGGAAATATGCCATTCTTAGAGCTGATTTTCAAAGCGACAGATGCCATAAAGCCCTATTTTATGCACATAGGCATGCAAAATGACATGTATAATCCAGAGAGGATATAATGAAAACTGTTAGTGTAGCTGGGTTTAAAAAAGGTTTGGACAGGTTTCTGGAGGAAAAGTCTATAAACCGTTATTAAGATGGACTTGGGGAAATCCACTGCTTATCCCTGGGATAAACAACATGGAATCTGTTTACCTTTTGGGATCCTGCAGGTACTTGTGACCCGGATGGAGCACTGTTGAAAACAGGATACTGGGCTTTATGGACCTTTACTCTGAACCAGTATGACAATTCTAATGTTCTTAGGTTCTTATTAGTGATGTGCAATTTTTCTGAATAAGGCAATGACAACGAAATTGCCTAATTAGAAATGGTTCGGGAGAACCGAAAAACAATTGATTTTTTCTGAAATTTCGGAAAACATTCATAATTATCCTGTTATGGATTATGTATATCAGTTGAATTCCTCTACAAATATGTATAAAATGCATCAATTAAATATAGCATTAAATAAATAGATTTTAACATTTTCTGATGCAACCTGATTATGCACATTATGCAATGTCACTCGTATCCCGAGATTCCACTAAAATGTAGACTAATGCAACCTCATGGTACTTAAAAATAAATGGTTTGCCCCATGCCTAGGAAAGAAGATTCCAGTTAAACTAGTTGTCATTACCCTCTTAGGAGCTAAGAATACACTCTAGGGAGTGGGATCCTATGGAAATGCATGCTGAAGAGAGAGTGAGGGAGAGAGAGAGAGATCTTGCCTGTTCCAAATCTCTCCATGCAGTAACAATTGTTTTAACACACATACTTTCAGATCTTCAAATTTATGTTGGAATTCAATACAATGTGCTACTAATGGGGCTGTCAAGCACTGATTTGTAACATTGAAATGGTGTTCAATTATTCTAACTTTGAGAGGATGCTGAGTTTTCCACACATAAGATATATTGCAGGGGCATTGTATAATGTAAATAACCCCAGATGAGGTACAAGTAGTCACTGAGCACAACATTTTAGTCTTCTTCAAGGATGGAAACACCAAGGCGTCAACGTCCTCTCAAAGTTAGAATAATTGAACACCGTTCCAATGTTACAAATCAGCACTTGACAGCCCCATTAATAGCACACTGTATCGCGTTCCAACATAAATTTGAAGATCTGAAAGTATGTGTGTTAGAACAATTGTTACCCCAGTGATGAGGTGGGGATTTGAATTTAAAATTGCTGTGAGCAGAACAACTCTGGATACACACCCTGAATACCATACATCCATTTGGATTAAATACCTCATTGGAACTTCAAGTATTTCTTTAATACGGAGATGTGGACACATTTTTTAAATACTATGTATGATCATCTCATTGTTTTGTGTTTGTTTCTATACTCATGATGATTAAGTCTGCACCAATAGGGCCTGAGAGCGATTTTGGAATTCCCTTCCAACGTCATCACGTTCTCCAGTGATCAGTGACATTGGAACTCAATTGGTATTTAAACGTCTTCAAAACTACAGGTTGGTCTCTGTTCTGGTGGTGAGGATCGAGGAGACGAGACATCCAAGAGAAACTGACGGTATTACTGACACTAAGATAAGTCCTTTTGTTAATTTTATTGCTGCAAATTTACTGATAAAAGTTTTCTTTATATTTTTAGAAGCCTGATTTGGAATTCAGCAGGGCATTTAGCATTACCACAATTTTGTCACATAATGAATAAAAGCATGACTCCTGATGAAGCAGATTTATGCGAAACATCGTCCGTTGTCGAGCCAGCACTCTGAAACTAGCCACTGTGGGTGTTAAAAATGAGCCAGCACTCTGAAGCTAGCTGTTGTGGGTGTTTAAATTAATAATCATTAATAAATGCTGCAAAAGTTTGCGTTACAATTTAAAGCATATAAGCGTCTAATGACTGCCACTAATATATGCTGACAAGGTTTGTGTTAAAATTTAAAGCACACATGCGTTTAAAGATTGCGTTTACAGTCCAAATAGTTGATACCTTTGTGATACAATTGAAATGTATGATAACATCTTGAAACTGCAGATGATTAGGTAGTCCAGAAGACCTTGTCGGTGGATGAGGTATTTCATCTGGCTTGCTGATGCGGCTTCAGAATCAATATTATTAACAATTTAAGAGTAGTGAGGCTTTTGCTAAACCACTAAACTATAGTAATATCAAGGGCTTGCTTCTGCGTCAAAACAATGCAAAACTTATATTAACACATCTAAAATATAAAGTCCAATTTACTCAGAGCCAAACGGTGCCGCTATGTTCATGCGAAAAATCCTCTGTAATTCGGGTTCATTTAGCCCTGTGTTCAGATCCCCACCTCTAGGATTAATAGGAACTTGTTCCATAATTCGCCATTGTAATTGCTGAAATGTATGCTTCTTTTCTAAGCAATGTGCGACCATCGGGGCTAGTACCTTTCCGGTTGAAATGCAACTGCGATGTTCAATAAGTTTTACCCGGATGGAATGTTTAGTACGACCAATATAATACAACTGGCAAGAACAAGCTATTAAATATATCACCCGTGAGGATGAACAATCCTAGAGGTGGGGATACGAACACAGTGCTAAATGAATGCGAATTACAGTGGATTTTTATCATGAACACAGCAGCACCGGCAGGTTTAAATGCAGTAATAGATTGGAATTCTTTGAATTAAGGGAAGTCCTGTAGACAAATGTGACCTGTGACGTCAGTAACCTTTTTTGGATATGGCTGAAGTCAGGTGTTTTGTGACGTTAGTCACATTAGGTAGATTTATCTGAGATCCGGGATAAACTGGAAGAGAAACGTTCAAACAAATGTCAAGAAATGTTATGAAGTACCATGCTGCCGTAATAGTAAGTTATACCAGTTTGGCTCTGAGTAAATTGGACTTTATATTTCAGATGTGTTAATATAAGTTTTGCATTGTTTTGACGAAGAAGCAAGCCCTCGATAAAGGACCCCGTTGTCCGAAACATGGCCCCGTATCGGGCATTGGCACCATTATCTATCATATCCATGGGCGAAGAACATATGCAACTAAGATAAGTCTAAAGACAAGAAATCTTGATGAAATATGAAGTTTTAACATGAATGGTGGAGGTTGTCACATTTAGCAACAAAAATTAAAAAAATATAATTTGGGACTGACCTATGATTATATATAAGGCAGAGTAATAAAGTGAACCTGTACTGCACAATGATGCCTATTATGAGTGTCAAAACTTGAGTCCAAATATAAGCTGTGGAATTTGTGTAATACAGTTGGTATTATTATCATATTTTGGCATAATCAGCGATTCCCATCCTTCAGGTCATTCTTAGCACTATTTAGACGTGTGAACAATGTATTAATGGACATAACAGCAGGGCAGTATTATTTGCAATACTTATAGCAGTAAGGCTTCAACTGTTCCATGTAAATGTGGCCTGTCTTGGTTACCTATTATTACCTCATTGTAGCAATCATAATGCATTACAATAATTCTAGATGTTAACAGTACCATATACATCCATAACCATCTCATATAATATGCTATGGTGGCCACTGGCATTACCTGTCCTTCATGACCCCCTTCCTGCCACCATATGCTACTGCTACCATAAGCTATTATACTGCATACAGAACTGTAAACATATTAAACAGACCACGGGAATGGGAGGCAGAGGTATTGAATTGATGCTGCAGTCTATACCAGGCCCTTCTTAAGACCTGGTAATTGGTCAGTCTGCCTTAGATTAGGAAAATATGGACTTTGTCTGCCACCACCTGGGAAGCCAGAAGAGCAACATCCCTGGTGGTGAAGTTTGGCACCCATTTTTCTAACAGGTAGTGAAGAACAGGAAGTCACGCCCTCACGTTCCTGTGTACCTGCGCACACATGTTTTAAAATCTACCTTTCTGTGTTTCTCATCCACTTTCCTCTCCCCGGGCCTAAGCTGGCCTTCACACTCGCACAGTGCCCCCATCTGCAGTAGCTTATATTACTGTAAACACATTAAACTTACTTCACTTACAGAGTAGGTACAGCCAAGGAGATGTAAAGAAAACAGCTGAGTAGAGATACCAGGGAGCTAAGCACACCAAATTGTAACTGACCAATTAAGTGTAAGAAAGCATATCCCAGGACTAATGGGATGTAAGAAGGAAATGTCCAATCAGAAAAGTGTTCACAGAGGGAAAAAATCAATGTAAAGTAGCTTATTCCATTTCCCAATTCAAGCCACTGGGAAAGAAAGACTGTAGCCTGCAGATCCATGTCTGTTCACGTTGGATAAGTAGTAGTGAAAAATCCCTGCCCCCTTTAGGTGGTGCAACCACATCAATAGCAAAGAATCAAAGATCTGAGTGTGTGACAGCTCCTACCATTGTGAAACCAAAGGAGCTTCAAGCTGGGAGGAATGAAGGCAGGGTAGATGCTCAAAAATCCTTGTTTTCATAAATATAGAAGTTCTCCCAACATACAGAAATGAGAATGTGCAAACAATGACATAAACCACTCCCCTGTAAAGCAGGAAGAATAGTACTTCACCACATACTGGTTTTGAGTAACTGGATGGGTATATGATGTCAGAAAAAGAGAATGTGTACAGGCAGAACATTGGCTGCATGGGCATGGCAATTATACGCTGTGTCAAGGGAATGGCCCGAGACCAAATCAGACAAAACTAGGATATCCCAAGTGTTGTCTTAAAAGGGACATGTCAAAATGGTTCTCTTTTGCTATAATCTAGGTATCCAAAAAAGAAATGAGTGTGCAATGTAGACAAAAGTCAAAATGAAGATTAAAGTTATACTGGTTAAACCAGTCAAAAAACATGAAATATTGAATGTCCATGCGAGTCCAGATAATAAAAACATCATTTATATAGCACAGCTACAGATGGATAAATTTGCTGAAAGGAAACGTATAAACCCATACAGATTCAAAATGTGCCAAGTAGAGGCTATTGCGACAGTGGACCAGTGAGCCGAGACAAGTGGCTCTCGTCATCGGGAGGCGGATCTCAGTACCAGTCCAGGGTCGAAGCCAGCAGCAGACAGCAAGATACAGTTATTGGTCCAAAGATGAGGCAGGCAGCTAGTAGCGGAAACCAGCAACAGTCCAAGGGTCGAGATGGGCAGCAGACAGGAGAATCCAGATACCAGTCCAAGGTCAAGATAGGCGACTAACAGCAGAATCCAGCAAACAGTCCAGGGGACGAGGCCAAGAATCAGTCCAGGAGCAGGATGGGTATGGAGAAGGATGGGAAACAGGAATGAGGAGCAGAACCAATGCAGCTAGCAGTTTCAGGAGACCTGTTGTAGTGGCAAGGCTGGAGAGCAGGGACTAGGCTGAAATAGTCTCTGCTCAATAATGTCAGTTGGGAACCGCAGGACCTTTTTCTGCCGCGGTCCCTTTAAGGCCCGACGTGAGGTGCGCCTATACTGCAGTCAGGTTCGGGGGATTGGTGGCATTCCCAGCTGCCACGAGGGATCGTGGCAGCGGCGTCTTCTTGCTGCCACCAGAGAGGGCAGCTCAGCACCAGGACCCTGGCAGGTGAGGGAGGCCAGATGTGCATTCCTGCGACAGGCAAGAATAACAGTACCCCCTCTCTTATGCCCCCTTCCAGGAGGTTTAGGCTTCTTGGGGTAGCAGACATGGAATTGCTTAAGCAGTTTCTTATCCAATTTGTTTGAAGCTGGTTCCCAAGTGTTGTCCTCTGGCCCGTACCCCTCCCAAGATATCAGATATTCCCACCTTCGATTCCATCAATGGACATCCAGAACATCCGTGACTTGATAGAGTTGATCCTCGGCTGAAGAAACCCTTGAGGGGTCTGGAACCTTTCAGGTGGGCCAGGATAACACCAAGGATTTTAGGAGGGAGACGTGAAAGACATAGTGTATCCATAGGGTAGCAGGCAAGTATAACTGGTAGGTGACAGGTCCTATCTGTCGGATAATGGGAAATGGCCCAATATAAAGCGGAGCTAATTTCATGGAAGGTACCCTAAGTTGGTTGTATCGAGTACTCAGTCAGACTTTATCCCCACACTTGAGTTGCAGGCCTGATTGATGATGCTTATTCGTACTCTTCTTAGCCCTGAGGGCAGGCTTTTGTATCAGTGACTTCGTGCGGCCCCAGAGATTCTGCAGTTCCTGAGTCATTAGCTGGGCTGCAAGAGAGGCTACTGATAATGGTAGGGGTAACGGGAGGCTCGGCTGTCGTCCGTAGACTATTTGGAATGGGGAGGTCCCAATGGCGGTATTGAAGTGGAAATTATGGGAGAATTGCGCCCAGGGTAATAAGGTGGCCCAATTTTCCTGATGTTTTTTGACAAACATCCACAAGAATATCTTCAATGTATGATTTGTATGTTCCGTTTGACAGTTGGCCTGAGGGTGGTAAGCTGTGGTAAAGTCCAAGGTAATGTACTTTTTGCAGAGCGATCACCAATATTTTACGGTAAATTGAGTACTTCTGTCTGAGAGGATATGACGTGGTAGTCCATGTAGATGGAAAATGTACATAGTAAACAGTCTTGCCAGCTCTGGGGCAGCATTCCTGTGGCCAGCGAGCGTAACAGAAGCATGCAATGTTGGGGGCCATAGTGGCTCCCATCACAGTGCCTTTGACTTGTTTATAGAATTGATCATTGAACCAGAAAAAACTATTTTTGAGTACTTAAGGAGCTATCAAATAGGGTTGCATGCAAAAACGCCATAACACATTGTGCGATGACAATTTTTAAAAAAGGAGGGATTGGGGTGGCATCTAGGGCAGGATTTCTGAAAAAGCAGGCTGGCTTCGCACATTGTGAAGCCATAACGCACAATATCACGCTGAAAATAACTACACCTTTTTCAATTGTGTTAAGTTTATTTAATTTTTTTATTTAAAAATCTTTTCTATACCGTCGTTTAGTAGTGCACCATCACAACGGTTTACAGGGTGGCATGCGTATATGTATTTGATTAAATTCTTACTAACAAAGTGCCAAAACATTTACTGTAACAATTTTCATAATATAAGGTATATAATGTGAGATCTGGATCTTGTCTTTCATATGAGTTGTGTGTTGTTGTGCGATGGGCATAACACAATTTGTGATTTTTTTGCAAATTCTGTTTTGGGCATTTTTAGACTGGAGGAAGGGACAGAGATGGGGGGGGGGGGGCGGCGGAGAACCTCTGGGGTGGTATCATAGTAAGCAGCTATTTATGCTAGGAGGCCCACCTAGTAACTTGAGGTACAATCCATTTTAGATTAGATCCATTTTAGACCAGTGCCTAAAAGATTCTCAGGTTCCTATCTCTTTTAGCTAAGACCGTCAGGAGGCAATGGTGTATCCTTTCTCTATACATGATTTTCCAAAATATCCCATGTTTTGCCATCCATCGGGGTAGAAACATTCAGGACACTCTAGTATCGTCTGATTTGGTCTCGGGCCATTCATGCGGCCAATATTCTGCCTGTAAACATTCACTCTCTTAGCATAATTTACCCATCAGGTTACTCAAAAACAGTTTGTGATGAGGCATTCCTCTTCCTGCTTATCCAGGTGAATGGTTTTCATCATTGTTTGTGCATGCTCATTTCTGTATATTGGGAAAAATTCTAGACTTTTGAAAACCAGTACTTTTGAACATGTATCCTGCCTTCATTCCTCCTAGCTTGAAGCTCCTTTGGTTTCACACACTTTGACAGATTTTTGGTTCTTTGCCATTGATGTGGTTGTTCCACCTAAAAGGGACAGGGAAAGGTGGTCTAGAAATCCAATATATGTTTATTTGCCAGTAAAAACTATGTTTTTGATATTAATAAGGGAATAACAGAAAACTTCACAGAATTGTAGTGCATATACATCCTCCTCGTTGCATAACTATCCCGATCTTTTTTTCTAAAGCACTTTCTGCATCTATATTTATAATGATTGGATGGTCTTGCAAAATTGGTTTCACATTATTGCTGTAGCCATGGTGAGTTCCTGTTTCTCAGCTTCTTGAAAAAGATAAGAACATACTGGTCTAGGGGTATGTATTTTTTTTTGTAAGTGGTATCTAACCATAATTGATTCAGTATTTTAGCAGGAAAAAACTCCATAATTTAGACAATATTAATAAATCACCTTCATTTTTTAAAATATATTAACAGGTCCTAATGCTGTAATCAGTCCATGGTGCAAACCTAAAATTATTTATTATTTGCGTAGTACTTTAACATCATTAAGAAGATATTTCAAAAGCTAAGCTTCTTGAGTGTTATAGTAGTATGTATAAGAGTATTTTGGGATTCCAAGAGACATGCCTCCTTTTTGCATTTTATTATGGAAGGTATCAAGATGAATCCTGATTAAATTATGACAATATCGTATTATAAAGTTGCTGATATTGAAAAAAGTCAGTAGTTTGTCACTGACTGTAAAACAAAACTACAATATTATTACTATATATTTTTTACTGTGTATATGGTATTTTTCTTGAGGATCTAAACACTAATGCTTGACATGAGCACTAAGACTATTTGATATTCATGTAGAATGGCATGACATGCACTAGGCTCTATTGTGCATGCTAAAAGGGTCCCTGATGATTGTAGTGGGTACATGCTAAAATTATCATGTTTCCATTTATAAATGAAGGACTGTAAAATATAAATTATACATTAGTAGACATGCTGGAAATAGTATGGCATGCTCCTCTATGCACTGTTTATCACACTTTTAATAAGGCCTAACATTTAAAATCCAGTTTTTAGTTCACATGTGTTTCATTGGGCAGTACTGATAAAGGAGATGGGACTGTAAGAACTTAAGAAATGCCATGGTTCATCAAGCCCGGCATCCTCTCTCCGACAGTGACCAGCCCAGGTCACAAGTACCTGGCTGATATCATAAAGTGAATCTATTTCCTGTTACTCACTCCCAGGGACAGCAATAGCTTTCTTTAGTCTACCTGGCTAATAATGACTTATAGTAATTTTTTCCAGGAACTTGTCCAAACCTCTTTTAATCCCTGCTATGCTATTTGCCTTGACCACATCTTCTGGCAACAGATTCCACAGCTTAATTGTGCACAGAGTGAAAAAGAACTGTGTACAATCTGTTTTTAATCTGCTGGTTAGTTTCATGGAATGCCCCTTGGTTTAGTATTTTTGAAAGGCTAAAAAAAAAAATAATTATTTAGTTAACCGTTCCACCTCAATTATGATTTTATAAAGTTCTACCATGACCCCTATAAACTGTCTCTTTTCCAAACTGAGGAGCCCTTACCTGCATGGCATTTCACCATAGGACAGATATCTCCTTTATTGTTTTTTTCACTCTCTTTACAAGTTTTTCAGTTTTATCTTTTTTGAGATGGAACAACCGGAACTGAACACAGTACTCAAAGTACGGTCACAGCATGGATCAATACAGAGGCAATATAATATTTTCCATTTTTATCTCCATTCCTTTTCAGATCATTCCTAGCACTCTATGCGGCAGAATTTTAAAAAGTACGCCCTCGCGTACTTTTGTTCCCGTGACCGGCGCAAACAAGAGTACACCAAATTTTAATAGATACGCACGTAGCCGCGCGTATCTTTTAAAATCCTGGGTCGGCGCACGCAAAATCGGCAGCCTGCGCGCGCCGAGCCGCGCAGCCTGCCTCCGTTCCCTCTGAGGCCGCTCCCGAAATCAGAGCGGCCTCGGAGGGAACTTTTCTTCCACCCCCCATACCTTCCCCTCCCTAACCCACCCCCCTAGCCCTATCTAAACCCACCTACCTTTGTTTGAAAAGTTGTGCCTGCCCGAGGCAGGCGTAACTCGCGCGCACCGGTGGGCTGCTGGCGCGCCATCACCTGACCCAGGGACTGGTCTGGAGGCCTCAGCCATGCCCCCGGAATGCCCCCAAGCTGGCACCACGCCCCCCAACACCCCCCCGGAATGCCCCCGAATGTCACGCCGCCCCAGACACCCCCCCCCCCCAACACACACCCCTAGCAAAGCCCAGGGCTTGCGCTCACCGCCGAGCCTATTCGACATAGGTTCGGCACGCGCAGGGGGAGCTTGGGGCAGGTTTTGGGGGGTATGCATGTATCTTGAGTGCATACCCCTTTGAAAATCTGCCCCTATTTGTTTTTTGGGGTTTTTTTTGGAAATTTGTTTTTTGAGCCAATAAACTATTTGGGTTTTTTGACTGCGGATGCACACAGAACTGAGGATTTCAATGTATTTTCAACAAGGACTTCAAGTTTTTCTTTTCCTGGATGGTGACACCCAATACAGAACCCAACATTGTGTACTTGTAGGTGGTGTTATTTTTCCCTATGTGTATCACTTTGATTTTTTCCACATTAAATTTCATCTAGCTTTCAGTTGCCCAATATCCTAGTCTCACAAGGTCACTCTGTGCTACTTTGCAATCCGCAGCAGTTTGAATAATTTTATGCCATTTGCAAATTTGATCACCTCTCTTATTGTTCCTGTTTCCAAATGCCGTACATTAAAATAGTGCCCTCCATTAGGGAGGTTGCTCTGGAGTTAATTAACTCTGGCACAATGACCCCAGTGGACAGCATCATTGGCGAAGACAAAAACCCTGAAGAGAAGCTCTGAGGTCTGGGCCTGACCCTGGACTGAGGCCCAGGCATTGGAACCCGGTCTCCAGGCAGTCCCTGGCATCGGGCCTGGTTCCAGGCCAAAGCCCCTGTGTCGGGACCTCCAGGCTAGGCTCCGACATCTGGCCTGGGTCTGGACCTTGACCTAGGCCAAGATCCAGAAGTCAGAACCCAGCCTCTGGGCTGGGCCACAGATTTCGGGCCTCCAAGCCTAGGGCTTGCATGTGACCTAGGCCAAGGTCGTGGCAACCTACCATGACCTAGGTCTAGGCAAGGCCGAGGCTTTAAGACCAGTTGGCTCCAATTCCTAGGCCCAGGCCAAAGCCTCGGCCATGTGTAGTCTTAGGCCGCAGTAGGTTGCCGCAAACTTGGTCTAGATCCCATGCAAGGCCTAGGCTTGGGCTAGAGTCTAGGTCTCATTTGCAGATCCCCCCAGACCAGATAAGTGGAGCCCAGGGAGAATCCTGGCCCTTTCATTTTTCCTGGTAGGAGGAATGGGTGAGGGGCATTGGAGACCCTGTTTCTTTTTTATTTTTTTTTCCATTTTTGTAGTTTGTTTTCCAGTTTTTAAACATTTAGTGAAACAAAATACATGTGGAAAAAGCACCCCAAAAATGAAACAAAAAACAAAATGAAGTTTTACTCCATCCT
Organism: Rhinatrema bivittatum; assembly: GCF_901001135.1. Lineage (NCBI taxonomy): Eukaryota > Metazoa > Chordata > Amphibia > Gymnophiona > Rhinatrematidae > Rhinatrema > Rhinatrema bivittatum. The sequence goes on along the minus strand of NC_042617.1, from coordinate 129,091,220 downwards.
ACCCCTATAGTTTAGCAAGCAATGGCAACCCTTATATTAAAATAAGAGGCAGTGCCAAAACGCACTAGCAATTATCCTAGAATAAATGTGGTCCAACATAGTTCTTCATTTCATAGGAAACCGTCTAAAAAATATACATTTTCTAAGAATGTAATATGGGAAAATATTCTAAAATTCCTATTTAGTGCCATACAAAATAAAAAAAATGTTAAAAATTATATCTAAACAAAATATGAATGTCTTGTGAACAAAATTGCCAACTTATTTGGCCCTATTAGAAGATATATTTTAAAAGAATTTGAAATCTGCAGTTAGTCTTCTACTTCCTTTTTGCATGATTACTGTAGAAATAAAAGGCCCCTGCATACTAAAACATTTTAGGGATCATTTTGATCTCCCTAGGGTTTGATTCCCATAGTCAAAGAATGAGAGAAAAATCTTAGTAAATAGGCCCTTGTACAGGGTTAAAATAAAAAAGATTTCATCATTACTTAAGAGATTTATATGGATCATATAACTGTAATATTTTAAAAGAAAATCATGCATGTTCAAATGCTTTCTGATTATCAGACAGGGGTATTAGACAACATTACAGATATAATCAAGCATGAATCGTGATTAGTGGTGATATACAATAATTAATTTAAATACTGGTCATTGTTTGTAACATTGAGAGGAAAAAAAAAAAACTATTGAGTTTTCTGCTGGTTAACTATACAACAGTTACTTAATGATCCTAATTTCCATGATTTTAATAATAATGAGTAAAACCAAACTGTTAAATTGCACTTTCTACCTCAGCAAAACTAAGCTATAATTGTACAGAGAATAATTTTATGGGTGAAATGTGCCCTATATTGTAAAAGATTAAAATTATGTGCTCTAATACACAATGTCTTAGCAGGTGCAAGCACTTACCTGGGCAATTAAAACCTTTTTAATATACAAATCACAGCCAATGAGACTGTTGGCATGACTCACTGCATCTTGCAGGACATAATGTGTTTTGTCTGAATTATTTTTTTGTTTGTTAGCAAATTTAGCTTTAATGTAACTAACATGCATTTAAAAAAATAACAGGTATGCAAAATGAAGAGGCTTTCAGAGGACATTTTTTTAGAAGTTTAAGTCAGGAGGCAGCTGGGTGGATCTGTGCCTGCAGTGGATAACCAGGCACATGATTTAGCCTCTGATAGTCTTCTTTTTGGGATCTCCAGTGAGAAATGGTTGAGGTGCGTGTGTGTGTGTGTGGGGGGGGGGGGGGGGGGGGAGAGAGATGACAAACAGCAACCAGGCAGTTTAAACCATGTGATGGGAGAATCCCTACCATTGACTGGTTAGAAATTATTTGGAGACTGGCAGGTTCAGCCATTGGAAATAAAAAGAGGGGATACATACCATCGCTTTTGCATCCCATGGCAGTTATCAAGGATATATATTTTGAGGTTTTTTTTCCTTCTTTAACTATTGCAGTTTTCTATCTCAGGATGGTTCCATGTTTACTGCTGTTCATGTGTATTATGCTGGCTTCCTGCTTCCTATCTGCTATCAATTGGTCACAAATTGGTATGTGAGGATTAGCTGGCCAATATGATCAGGGCTCTGCATCCATTCCATAGAAGGAGACTGGTTTCAGTTGCAGTAACATGCTTGTTGTCACATGAAGGGTTGCAGTGTCAATCAAGATTGGACTCCATTGATTTGAGTAAGGAATCCCATAGCATGATCCCTTCTGTGGTCGAGGTTGTGTTATGGCCGCCGGCCGTGGCGGTCCATGACCGGGGCCGGCCACTCACCCCCACGGGAGGACTACCGCTGAAGTGCCTGCAGGAGCAGGCAGCCATAGTCGACGCTTTCTTCGCAGCCATTCCAGCCGCTGCTGACTGGGCCGCGTCCTTTGGCATGTCTCCCCTCTGTTGCTGGCTCCTCCCCTGCCGGGCCTGTCTAGAGCCACGCACACAGCTGATCATTTCTTTTAAAGGGGCCACGACAGGATATTGATGCAGCTCCTTCCGGGGGACTCCTCCTTCCAGTATACTATTTAAGGCAAGGTCTGCTCCTCAGACCTTGCCTTGGTTTCTTAGCTCCTGGTTCTGGATTGTTCCTGAGTTCCTGTTTCCTGTGCTCCGCTGCCTGCCTTCCTTGGACCCGCTCCTGTTCTCCTGCCCAGTTCCTGCTTCTGCTTCCTTCCTCCTTGGATGGATCTTTGGCTTCTGACTTCTGGACCGGCTTCCAACCATTCTTCTGGTACCGACTTCTGGACCGGCTTCTGACCATGCTTCTGGCACCAGCCCCTGGAGCGGCTTCCAACCTCCCTCAGATTTCCGACTTCAGACTGTACATTGACTTTTCTCCTGCCTTCACGGAGGTCCACCTAAGTCCAGCCGGCCCCACATATTCAAGGGCTCAACCTGGGGGGAACGGGGCTGGTACTGGTGACGCTCCATCCGGTCCTCGCTTCAGTACTGCCTCGCCTTCTGACGGTAGGGACCTGTGAGGGTCTTCTCTCGCAGGTAGCACCAACTCTACCTCGGAATAAGGATCCACTCCTCAGGACAATAACAGGTTGTGCTTGCTGTTGAGTCAAATAAATTCATTCTGCACTGCATCTCCTCACTTCTCTCCTCTACTTCCTTCCTTGTGAACTCCATTTATTAAGAAAATGGCTCTTATCTTGCCCTTCTCCTCCACAGCCAATTTCTGACTCTGTGCTTTCCACCTTGTTTTGCCATATGCTTAGAATAGACTCCCTGAGTTGGTGCATCATGCTCCCTTTCTGGCCATATTCAAATCTAGTCTAAAAGTTCAGGTTTTTGAGGCTACTTTTCTCTCCTAAGCACTTCTTTACAATACATATAGGGGTAGATTTTCAAAACGCGCGATTTGGCGTACTTTTGTTGGCGCATCAGGCGCAAACAAAAGTATGCTGGATTTTAGTAGATACGCACGTAGCCACGCAAATCCTGGATCGGCGCGCGCAAGGCTACCAATTCCGAATAGCTGGCGCGCGCCGAGCCGCGCAGCCTACCTCCGTTCCCTCCGAGGCCGCTCCGAAATCGGAGCGGCCTCGGAGGGAACTTTCTTTTGCCCTCCCCTCACCTTCCCCTCCCTTCCCCTACCTAACCCACCCCCCCGGCCCTGTCTAAACCCCCCCCTTACCTTTGTCGGGGGATTTACGCCTCCCGGAGGGAGACGTAAATCCCCGCGCGCCAGCGGGCTGTTAGCGCGCCGGGACGCGACCTGGGGGCGGGTCCGGAGGGCGCGGCCACGCCCCCGGACCGCCCCGGGCCATAACCACGCCCCCGGACCCGCCCCCCAAAATGCTACGTCCCGCCCCGAAAACGCCGCGCGGATCGGGCCCGCCCCCAACATGCCCCCTCGGAAAACCCCGGGACTTACGCGAGTCCCGGGGCGAGTCCCAGGGCCCTGCTCGCGTAAATCCGGGCGGATTTACGCGAGCAGGGCTCTTAAAATCCGCTCTATAGTTCTCATCGATTCCTTTTTATCATGTATGTTTGTTTTGACTAGATTATAAGTACCATGGACTAGGGACTGTCTCTCATGTATGTCTAGTACCACTTTATGAATGATATATTGTAGTAGTATCACTAATAATAGTAGTAGTACATGGGTTGGCAATGACCTCCACTTCTGAAGGTACAGGGGGTGAGCCTGTCAGCACAGTCATGACCACATGCCAGTCTGGCTAATGAAGTGCACACAATTTCATCTGAATTCCCCAGGAAGCAGTGCTAGGGGCCCAAGAAGGCCCTATTTTGTTTTGTTTTTCATGTTTGGTTTGTTTCAGCAAATGAACCAAACCAAAATAAATATTAAATGAATTAAAAAAAAAACAAAACTCAAACCTTCCCTCTCCCACCCCCAAAAAAAGCAAACCAAACTGAAACAAAAAAGTTTGGTCTGCACATTAATATTGGAAATGAAAATTGTTCCTCAGAGAGGGCTCATGATGGTCCAGCAGGGTCTGAAGAATAGATGAGACAGGGCTCCCATGGATAATAAAGTGTCCATTATTGCTCACATTTGCAGAATGCTACAGCTAGGGTACTAACTGGAAGTAAAAGGTTTGATCACATCACCCCAATTTTGATTTCCCTGCATTGGTTACCAGTTAAATTTAGAATTGATTTTAAAGTTCTCTGTCTTACATACATTTATTCATGGTGAAAAAACAGAATGGCTTAATGCAACATTGCATCTTTATACCTCTCAAAGAGATCTAAGATTATCTAATAAAGGTCATCTGGTCATACCCTCCGTGCATATGGCCCATTTTAGTGAAGTTAAGGAGAGAGGTATATCAATCACAGGTCCCAAATTATGGCATTCCTTGCCAATAGACTTGAGGCTGCAGGCAGATTTTATGATTTTCAAAAAACATTTTTGTTATTTAAATAAGCTTTTGATGATAGTGAATAATCTGATAATAACATGTTTGAATTTTATTTTAATTGAATCTGACAAACAAGGAATAACCTAATTTCAATTTGGCATGGTTGTTTTTTTATCGAATATGACAAATGAGGCACATTTTATATAGTATTTTCATGACTTTTAGTTTTACCTATTACTCCTATAAGTTTGTTTTATTTTCATAACTTATTTGTTTTATTATGATATTTTATTGTATTTTTTATTTATTTTAGAATTACTTGATTTCATTTTTCTATTTATTGTAAACGATGGTGATAGAATATGGAACAATGGTATATAAAAGTTTTAAATAATCAAATAAATAAATCAATAAATAAATAACCATTGCTTAGATGGTACAAGGTCAAATCCCCAGAAAATCTGCAGCATTACTGAACAATACTAGATCACTATAGATTATAAGCAAGGCAAAACAAGGCTATTGTACAAAACTAATTAAACATGCAATTAATAAACCCTAAGAGCTCTTTAATGTGGTCAAGCACCTTACCTTACATCCTTCAGTGTCTGCTACCTACCCATCAACACAAATTGACACAGCATTATATGAATCCTTCGCAAAACACTTTCAGAAAAAAATCTCCAATCTTTGTGATAAGTTCCTGGATTCTCAGCCTCTCCTCTGGTCAGAATTTGAAGACATTTTATAACCTGAGATATTACAATTTCATTGCTGATCTCAACAAACTGTCCATTGAATCCATGTTTTACAGGCTTATTGATAGTAATGTCTCATCAACAGTACATATCACAGGTATCCTTGACTGTCATCTCAATCCATCATCTGGAACCGTCCCCTTAGCATTTAAGATAAAATCTATGGAGCATATTTTAAAACCTGCATGCGGCATAGATTTGTTCGTGCAACCCGGCGCAAACAAATCTATGCCGGATTTTATAACATTCGTGCGCAGCCACATGTGTCAGCGACAAATAGTACCTCCTCCTCCACGTCAGAACGCCCAAAGCACGTTGCCCATAAAGATTAATCTTTTGTACAATGGGTGAGAAAGAAAGCAGCTGGCATGAGTGAATCTCAGCCCGCCCAAGCAAAGGAGACAACAGCACAGCTGTCAGTGACATGGTATCTCTCAGAGCCGATAGAGAACATGCAGACAGATCCGCTGGCATATTAGGCATACAAGTTCACTGTCTGGCCACACCTAGCCAAAGTGGCTCAGCGATATCTGTCATGTCCACCAACCAGTATGCCCAGTGAACGTGTCTTTTCAATGACAGGGGATATCATGAGCCCTCACCGCTCAACGCTGGCACCAGAGTTGATGGAAATGCTAGTGTTTTTGAAAATAAACCTGCCTTTGCTTGGGTTTCCAAATTTTCCCTGTGAATGGCAAGAGGAATAAAAGCAATTGAAAGCCTTGCAGCAGCTCCAACTGCGTCCTATGCTTCAGATAATATAAGCACTGCAGCACATGTACCTGACCTCAAATGCTGTGCCTGACCATCCACTGCCCAGGCCATACATCCCTACAAGGGCCTGAAAGTCAACTGTCCATGCCTTATGTTCCTAAAAGTGTTTGACCTCGATTGCTCTGCCTGTCCGTCCAGGCCTTATGTCCCTAGGTGGGATTGACCTTGGTCCTCAACTGCTTTGCCTGTCCATCCAGGCCTTATGTTCCTACAAGTGTTTGACCTCGATTGCTTTGCCTGTCCATCCAGGCCTTATGTTCCTACAAGTGCTTGACCTTGATTGCTTTGCCTGTTCGTCCAGGCCTTATGTCCCTAGCTGGGATTGACCTCTGTCCTCGAATGTTTTGCCTTGCCGTCCAAGCTTAATATTCCTACAAGTGTTTGACCTCGATTGCTGTGCCTGTACATCCAGGCCTTATGTTCCTACAAGTGTTTGACCTAGGCTGCTGTGCCTGTCTGTCCAGGTCTTGTGTTCCTACAAGTGTTTGACCTCAATTGCTGTGCCTGTCTGTCCAGACCTTATGTTCCTACAAGTGTTTGACCTCGATTGCTTTGCCTGTCCGTCCAGACCTTATGTTCCTACAAGTGTTTGACCTCGATTGCTCTGCCTGTCCATCCAGGCCTTATGTTCCTACAAGTGCTTGACCTTGATTGCTTTGCCTGTTCGTCCAGGCCTTATGTCCCTAGCTGGGATTGACCTCTGTCCTCGAATGTTTTGCCTTGCCGTCCAAGCTTAATATTCCTACAAGTGTTTGACCTCGATTGCTGTGCCTGTACATCCAGGCCTTATGTTCCTACAAGTGTTTGACCTAGGCTGCTGTGCCTGTCTGTCCAGGTCTTGTGTTCCTACAAGTGTTTGACCTCAATTGCTGTGCCTGTCTGTCCAGACCTTATGTTCCTACAAGTGTTTGACCTCGATTGCTTTGCCTGTCCGTCCAGACCTTATGTTCCTACAAGTGTTTGACCTCGATTGCTCTGCCTGTCCATCCAGGCCTTATGTTCCTACAAGTGTTTGACCTAGGCTGCTGTGCCTGTCTGTCCAGGTCTTGTGTTCCTACAAGTGTTTGACCTCAATTGCTGTGCCTGTCTGTCCAGACCTTATGTTCCTACAAGTGTTTGACCTCGATTGTTGTGCCTGTCCATCCAGGCCTTATGTTCCTACAAGTGTTTGACCTAGGCTGCTGTGCCTGTCTGTCCAGGCCTTGTGTTCCTACAAGTGTTTGACCTCGATTGCTTTGCCTGTCCGTCCAGACCTTATGTTCCTACAAGTGTTTGACCTCGATTGCTCTGCCTGTCCATCCAGGCCTTCTGTCCTAGGTGGGATAGACCTCTGTCCTCGACTGCTTTGCCTGTCCGTCCAGGCCTTATGTTCCTACAAGTGTTTGACCTCGATTGCTTTGTCTGTCCATCCAGGCTTAATGTTCCTACAAATGTTTGACCTCGATTGCTGTGCCTGTCTGTCCAGGCCTTGTGTTCCAACAAGGGTTTGACTTGGATTGTAAGCCCTCTGGGGATAGGGAAATACCGACAGTACCTGAGTGTAATCGACTATGAAGGGCTGGAAACATTTGAAAATAGCAAGGTAAATAAATAAAGAAGAAAAACCTGCTTTGCCTGTCCATCTAGGCCTTTGATCCCTAAGTGGGATTGACCTCTGTCATCGACTGCTTTGCTTGTTCGTCCAGGCCTTATGTCCCTGGGTGGGATTGACCTCTGTCCTCGACTGCTTTGCCTGTCCATCCAGGTCTTATGTTCCTACAAGTGTTTGACCTCGATTGCTTTGCCTGTTCGTCCAGGCCTTATGTCCCTAGGTGGGATTGACCTTTGTCCTCAACTGCTTTGCCTGTCCTTCCAGGCCTTATGTCCCTAGCTGGGATTGACCTCTGTCCTCGAATATTTTGCTTGTCCATCCAGGTTTAATGTTCCTACAAGTGTTTGACCTCGATTGCTGTGCCTGTCCATCCAGGCCTTATGTTCCTACAAGTGTTTGACCTCGATTGCTTTGCCTGTACGTCCAGGCCTTATGTTCCTACAAGTGTTTGACCTCGATTGCTTTGCCTGTTCATCCAGGTCTTATGTTCCTACAAGTGTTTGACCTCGATTGCTTTGCCTGTTCGTCCAGGTCTTATGTTCCTACAAGTGTTTGACCTCGATTGCTTTGCCTGTTCGTCCAGGTCTTATGTCCCAAGCTGGGATTGACCTCTGTCCTCGAATGTTTTGCTTGTCCGTCCAGGCTTAATGTTCCTACAAGTGTTTGACCTCGATTGCTGTGCCTGTCCATCCAGGCCTTATGTTCCTACAAGTGTTTTACCTCGATTGATTTGCCTGTCCGTCCAGGCCTTATGTTCCTACAAGTGTTTGACATCGATTGATGTGCCTGTCTGTCCAGGCCTTGTGTTCCTAAAAGGGTTTGACTTGAATTGAAAGCCCTCTGGGGATAGGGAAATACCGACAGTACCTGAGTGTAATCAACTATGAAGTGCTGGAAACATTTGAAAATAGCAAGATAAATAAATAAATAAGAACAACCTGCTTTGCCTGTTCAATCAGGTCTTATGTCCCTAGGTGGGATTGTCCTCTGTCCTCGACTGCTTTGCCTGTCCGTCCAGGCCTTATGTTCCTACAAGTGTTTGATCTCAATTGCTTTGCCTGTTCGTCTAGGCCTTATGTCCCTAGGTGGGATTGACCTCTGTCCTCGACTGCTTTGCCTGTTCGTCCAGGCCTTATGTCCCTAGGTGAGATTGACCTCTGTCTTCGACTGCTTTGCCTGTCCGTCCAGGCCTTATGTTCCTACAAGTGTTTGACCTCGATTGCTTTGCCTGTCCGTCCAGACCTTATGTTCCTACAAGTGTTTGACCTCGATTGCTTTGCCTGTTCGTCCAGGCCTTATGTCCCTAGGTGGGATTGACCTCTGTCCTCAACTGCTTTGCCTATTCGTCCAGGCCTTATGTCCTTAGGTGGGATTGACCCCTGCCCTTGACTGCTTTGCCTGTCCGTCCATGCCTTATGTTTCTACAAGTTTTTGACCTCGATTGCTGTGCCTGTCCGTCCAGGCCTAATGTTCCTACAAGTGTTTCACCTCTGTCCTGGAATGCTGTGCTTGTTTGTCCAGGCCTTATGTCCAGTCCTAATGGCTGAACCCTCGTTTCAAAGGGAAACCTCAGTCTCTGGCAATTAAAAATAGTAATCCTTCACAGCATGGATCCTTAAATAAAACAAAGAGTTTTTAGTTTCAGGGCAGAGAAGAGAACTTCCTTCGTCTTGCTTATGAAGTCATGATCTGTTTGCAAATGATTAAATCCTAACAATTTGTACCATTATACACTCTAGTGCCCAATCTATTCCAAGGAGCCCTTTACTGCTCAAAGAAAGGGAACTCTCCCCGGTGTTGCAGCCTATCTCTTAGGACCTGTTGACCCATGTTTAACTGCTGTTCACATGGCACCCTGCTCCATGTCGCCACGCTTTGAAGGCTCGTGCTCCACTCTAGGGGCCAACCCATTCCAAGGAAGCCCTTCCTGCTCTTAGGAAAGGGAACTCTCCATGGTGTTGCAGCCTATCTCTTAGGACCTGTTGACCCATGTTGAACCGCTGTTCACAAGGCACCCTGCTCCATGACACCACACTTTGAAGGCTCGTGCTCCACTCTTGGGGCCAACCCATTCCATGGAAGCCCTTTCCTGCCCTTAGGAAAGGGAACTCTCCACGGTGTTGCAGCCTATCTCTTAGGACCTGTTGATCCATGTTGAACCGCTGTTCACATGGCACCCTGCTCCATGACACCACACTTTGAAGGCTCGTGCTCCACTCTTGGGGCCAACCCATTCCATGGAAGCCCTTTCCTGCCCTTAGGAAAGGGAACTCTCCATGGTGTTGCAGCCTATCTCTTAGGACCTGTTGACCCATGTTTAACTGCTGTTCACATGGCACCCTGCTCCATGTCGCCATGCTTTGAAGGCTCGTGCTACACTCTAGGGGCCAACCCATTCCAAGGAAGCCCTTTCTGCTCTTAGGAAAGGGAACTCTCCATGGTGTTGCAGCCTATCTCTTAGGACCTGTTGACCCATGTTGAACCGCTGTTCACAAGGCACCCTGCTCCATGACACCACACTTTGAAGGCTCGTGCTCCACTCTTGGGGCCAACCCATTCCATGGAAGCCCTTTCCTGCCCTTAGGAAAGGGAACTCTCCACGGTGTTGCAGCCTATCTCTTAGGACCTGTTGACCCATGTTGAACCGCTGTTCACATGGCACCCTGCTCCATGACACCACACTTTGAAGGCTCGTGCTCCACTCTTGGGGCCAACCCATTCCATGGAAGCCCTTTCCTGCCCTTAGGAAAGGGAACTCTCCACGGTGTTGCAGCCTATCTCTTAGGACCTGTTGACCTATGTTTAACTGCTGTTCACATGGCACCCTGCTCCATGTCGCCATGCTTTGAAGGCTCGTGCTCCACTCTAGGGGCCAACCCATTCCAAGGAAGCCCTTCCTGCTCTTAGGAAAGGGAACTCTCCATTAGAGATGTGAATCGTGTCCTCGATCGTCTTAACGATCGATTTCGGCTGGGAGGGGGAGGGAATCGTATTGTTGCCATTTGGGGGGGTAAAATATCGTGAAAAATCGTGAAAAATCGTAAAAAATCGAAAAAACGTAAAATCGCAAAACCGGCACATTAAAACCCCCTAAAACCCACCCCCAACCCTTTAAATTAAATCCCCCACCCTCCCGAACCCCCCCCCAAATGACTTAAATAACCTGCGGGTCCAGCGGCAGTCCGGAACGGCAGCGGTCCGGAACGGGCTCCTGCTACTGAATCTTGTTGTCTTCGGCCGGCGCCATTTTCCAAAATGGCGCCGAAAAATGGCGGCGGCCATAGACGAACACGATTGGACGGCAGGAGGTCCTTCCGGACCCCCGCTGGACTTTTGGCAAGTCTTGTGGGGGTCAGGAGGCCCCCCCAAGCTGGCCAAAAGTTCCTGGAGGTCCAGCGGGGGTCAGGGAGCGATTTCCCGCCGCGAATCGTTTTCGTACGGAAAATGGCGCCGGCAGGAGATCGACTGCAGGAGGTCGTTCAGCAAGGCGCCGGAACCCTCGCTGAACGACCTCCTGCAGTCGATCTCCTGCCGGCGCCATTTTCCGTACGAAAACGATTCGCGGCGGGAAATCGCTCCCTGACCCCCGCTGGACCTCCAGGAACTTTTGGCCAGCTTGGGGGGGGCCTCCTGACCCCCACAAGACTTGCCAAAAGTCCAGCGGGGGTCCGGAAGGACCTCCTGCCGTCCAATCGTGTTCGTCTATGGCCGCCGCCATTTTTCGGCGCCATTTTGGAAAATGGCGCCGGCCGAAGACAACAAGATTCAGTAGCAGGAGCCCGTTCCGGACCGCTGCCGTTCCGGACCGCCGCTGGACCCGTAGGTTATTTAAGTCATTTGGGGGGGGGTTCGGGGGGGTGGGGGATTTAATTTAAAGGGTCGGGGGTGGGTTTTAGGGGGTTTTAGTGTGCCGGCTCACGATTCTAACGATTTATAACGATAAATCGTTAGAATCTCTATTGTATTGTGTTCCATAACGGTTTAAGACGATATTAAAATTATCGGACGATAATTTTAATCGTCCTAAAACGATTCACATCCCTACTCTCCATGGTGTTGCAGCCTATCTCTTAGGACCTGTTGACCCATGTTGAACCGCTGTTCACATGGCACCCTGCTCCATGACACCACACTTTGAAGGCTCGTGCTCCACTCTTGGGGCCAACCATTCCATGGAAGCCCTTTCCTGCCCTTAGGAAAGGGAACTCTCCACGGTGTTGCAGCCTATCTCTTAGGACCTGTTGACCCATGTTGAACTGCTGTTTAGGGGCGAACCCATTCTAGGGAGCCCTTTCCTGTGCAAAGGAAAGGGAATTCTCCCCGGGTGTAGACTGTCTGTATCTACACTCTGACCCATGTTGAACCGCTGTTCACATGCACCCTCCTCCGCCTCGGCCTTGACAATTCTCATTTGTATATTCAAGTTTCATATCACCAAAATGCCAGGAAGAGTGCAGATGATAGCACATAACACTGAATCCTCCGCTCTTCTTCCTAATTACCACAGTCTACCATTTATTGTTTATATATATATATATATATATATATTTTTTTTTTTTTTTAATTCAAAACTATACATGTTATTGTATTTGTTCAGTTACTATGTTTCATTGTAAAGCGCAATGCTGAATTATTGTTGAATGTAAACCGAGGTGATGTTACTTACGTACCACGGTATATAAAAATCTATAAATAAATAAAATAAATAAAATAAATATTAAATCTTGATTCTTCTAAAGTATAATTCATTTGTATGTACTCTTTTCTATCTGTGTTGCTAGGTGCCAAGCATACTTTATTAGTACTTCTTCTTAGCTTCGGAATAGTAAAGTTCTTCAAAGCCTCTGTTTATACTAACACAACAGCTGGAATTTGGGATTTTACTTCACTTGATGAAGTCATTTTTATTAGTGTTTTACTTCCAGTCGTTTCTTCCATTTTGAAATCAGCCTCTTTCTATGCCAAGTAGTACTCTGACTGCTTTCCGGCCTATCTGTCTTTTATTTATTTATTTATTTATTTATTTATTTATTTAAGATTTTTATATACCGACGTTCATCAGGGATGAACGTCGGTATATAAAAATCAGGGATCGGCGTCAGGGATCGGCGCCGCCGCCCTGCACTGCCCCCTCGATCCGGGTCGGCCCTCCCCGCGCGATCGGCGTAGGCCCATCGGGGCCAGGGGAGGTGGACCAGGGACAAGCCTCTCGCGAGGCCCCGAGGTGAGGAAATAGCTGCAAAAACGCGGCGAATTTAAAAAAAAAAAACAAAAAAGCAGCCGCATTTGGAAGGGCACAGCTAAGCCCTCCCCGGAAGCCCCGACGCCTCCCCAGAGCCCTTTAAAGGGCCGAAAACGACTGCAGGCGACCCTTTCTCGCCGGCGCCGCCGCCCTGCACTGCCCCCTCGATCCGGGTCGGCCCTCCCCGCGCGATCGGCGTAGGCCCATCGGGGCCAGGGGAGGTGGACCAGGGACAAGCCTCTCGCGAGGCCCCGAGGTGAGGAAATAGCTGCAAAAACGCGGCGAATTTAAAAAAAAAAAAACAAAAAAGCAGCCGCATTTGGAAGGGCACAGCTAAGCCCTCCCCGGAAGCCCCGACGCCTCCCCAGAGCCCTTTAAAGGGCCGAAAACGACTGCAGGCGACCCTTTCTCGCCGGCGCCGCCGCCCTGCACTGCCCCCTCGATCCGGGTCGGCCCTCCCCGCGCGATCGGCGTAGGCCCATCGGGGCCAGGGGAGGTGGACCAGGGACAAGCCTCTCGCGAGGCCCCGAGGTGAGGAAATAGCTGCAAAAACGCGGCGAATTTAAAAAAAAAAAACAAAAAAGCAGCCGCATTTGGAAGGGCACAGCTAAGCCCTCCCCGGAAGCCCCGACGCCTCCCCAGAAGCCCTTTAAAGGGCCGAAAACGACTGCAGGCGACCCTTCTCTCGCCGGCGCCGCCGCCCTGCACTGCCCCCTCGATCCGGGTCGGCCCTCCCCGCGCGATCGGCGTAGGCCCATCGGGGCCAGGGGAGGTGGACCAGGGACAAGCCTCTCGCGAGGCCCCGAGGTGAGCGAACAATAGTCCCGCCCACCGATACAGCTCCTCCAATAGGAGCCAGCCCGTGAAGGGTTTTAAATCAATATCCAGCCAAGCGCCGCGCGCCGAACGCCGCGCGCCGAAGGAGCGCGACAAAGGGGCTTGCCCCTTTGTGTGCCCCTTAGTGTAGCCCCTTGGAGTGCCCCAGGGCCTATTCCTATAGCAGTCAGCCTCTATTTCTCCTAGGCAAAAGACTAATACCTCTAACACGCCTTAGAGCAGCAGCACCTGTGCCTGCATTGTGAGGCCCCTAAACCAAATCTATCCAAAGAATTCCAGTAACTCTTTCTTACTCCCGACTCATCTCGGTGAGCCATGGCAGCGCTCATTTAGTAAGCAGCCATCCAGATCTCACCCAGTGCCCAGTCTGCACTTTACCATCCAGCGCTCACTCAACAAACAACCAGCGCTCACTCAACAAACAACCAGCGCTCACTCAACAAGCAACCAGCGCTCACTCAACAAACAACCAGCGCTCACTCAACAAGCAACCATCCAGCGCTCACTCAACAAGCAACCATCCAGCGCTCACTCAACAAGCAACCATCCAGCGCTCACTCAACAAGCAACCAGCGCTCATTCAACAAGCAACATCCAGCGCTCAGTTACAAAACCAATCATGGCGATCTCATCCATCCCCATCATCCACAACCTCAAGAGACCAGCAGCAAAAAAACAAGCCTTACCACACTCTTTACAAAAAAGACTCATCCCTATTGTCATCTCACCTTTAAACCAACTACTGGGACTGTCACTTTTCACCTTATCACTGCTGAACGCACAGTCTTTGACTAAGAAAACTCACCTGCTTCATGACTATCTGCTGGAAACAAACACAGACATATTTGCAATCACTGAAACCTGGTTAAAACCAGAAGACATTGCTACAATCAACCAACTCCCTACTCACTCGTACAACATATTCTCAATCCCCAGACTCAAAAAACGAGGAGGAGGTCTTCTTCTGGCAGCAAAAAAAAACACTAGGAATGTCACTACAAACTTCAATATCTTCACATTCTCTAGAATTTGCCGTATTTAAATCCTCTCACCTTCAAATCGGGCTTACATACGCCACCCCAGGATACCTCGAAACCGATCCATCACCTTTGGTTGAAAATATAGTAAAACACATCAACTCCGACACACCAGCGATACTATTGGGGGACTTCAACCTCCATGTGGATGTATCCCCCCATTCTCACAGCTGTGAAACTCTCCTAAGCACACTAAACTGCATGGGTTTCAAACAAATAATTAAGGAACCCACCCACAAAGCTGGTCATACGTTGGACCTCATTTTCATTAACCAGGAACTTACCCTTTCTTCTCACCCCACATGCCTTCCAGTTCCCTGGTCAGACCATAAGCTGATCAACACAACACTAAAGATAAACCTACCTACACTCCTAGATAAGCAGAATAACACAATCCAATTCAAGAAAATGTGCAGCCAGGAAATTCTCAGCAACAGCCTATCGGATGAACTTAACCAACTGGACCTCACTAACGCGGACTCAGCCATTGTGTCCTGGAACAACATTACCAAAAAAGTGGCCGATACTACATGCCCAACTATTACCAAAGCTCCTCAAGCAAACAAGGACAACAGAAAACCTTGGTACACACCAAAACTAAAATCCTTAAAACAGGATCTCAGAAAAAAAGAACAACACTGGCATAAAAACCCAACATACACCAACATCACAGCATTCAAAACCATGATGCACCATTACAGAATATCCATCCTCCAAGCAAAAAAAGACTTTTACTCACAAAAAATCCACCACTTCATTTTCGACCCTAGAGCGCTTTTTTCTTTGGTCTCATCCCTCACTAAACCCCTACCAACATCCATACCAGATGATAAAGCAGCAAGCAAAGCAGAAGAACTGGCAACCTACTTCAAAAACAAGATACCAAATCTACTAACTCAGTCAATTAATAATAACAATAATAATTACACAACGCCAGTAATACCTGGAGCGGCAGTCTCATCACAAAAGGCTAGCCTTAAGGAGTTCGAACCGACCTCATCCTTAGAGATCGAAAATATACTAAAAAAGCTCAAACCCTCTTCTCACCCTCAGGATACCATACCCACCAATCTCCTCATCTCTTGTGCTAAAATCATATCCAAACCCATCGCACAAATCATAAATTGCTCCTTCTCTCAAGGGATTGTACCTGACCCACTAAAAATGGCAATCATAAAACCACTCTTAAAAAAAACCTAATCTTTCTCCTGAAAACCCAGCCAATTTTCGCCCAATAGCTAATCTACCATTCATCGCAAAAATCTTAGAACGAGTTGCAAACAAACAACTAACAGAATACCTAAACGACCACAAAATTCTTTCCCCATCGCAGTTCGGTTTCCGCCAATCTCGAAGCACTGAAACCCTCCTAATCTCATTAACGGACTCAATATTACTTAAACTTGAAAACAAACAACCGTGTCTTCTCATCCTCCTAGATCTAACAGCAGCCTTTGACACGGTCAATCACAACACATTAATAGATCGCCTGGCAGAAATTGGCATCAGAGATGAGGCCCTCAACTGGTTCAAATCGTTCCTACAGAACAGACAGTATAAGGTCAAGATCAACAAGGAAGAATCTCAACCAGTCACCTGCAACTTAGGAGTCCCACAAGGATCATCACTCTCTCCAACCTTATTCAATATTTACCTTCTGCCACTCTGCCAGCTCCTCATCAACCTGAATCTCGTCCACTACTTATATGCAGACGATGTTCAGATACTGATTCCAATTACCGAATCTCTCCAAAAAAACTCTGGACTTCTGGAACTCTTGCCAACAAGCCATCAACAACTTACTCACTAACCTCAACTTGATCCTTAATCAAAACAAAACAGAATATCTCCTCATTTCCCAAAACGGAACCTACACACTTCCAAGTACCATCTTGTCAACTCAATTAACAATAACCCCACAAGTCAGAAATCTAGGAGTTATATTGGATAACCAAATGAATTACAGATCACTCATAAATAACATTGTAAAGGATGGATTCTTCAAATTACAAGTCTTAAAAAGACTGAGACCACTCCTACATTTCAAAGACTTCCGATTAGTTCTACAAGCAATCATTCTCACGAAAATAGATTACTGCAACTCTCTTCTACTGGGTCTCCCCTGCCAACGCCATAAAAACCGCTACAGATGCTGCAGAACGCTGCAGCGAGGATCCTAACCAAGTCCAACAAAAGAGACCACATCTCACCCATCTTAAAAAGCCTACACTGGCTTCCCGTCAAATTCAGAATACTATTCAAAGTGCTCTCAGTAACCCACAAGGCAATACACAACCTGGCACCACTCGAGCTCACATTCCCTCTCCAACTCCACACATCTTCCAGACCAGTGAGACAAGCCTACAAAAACAACCTTCAAATTCCACCGATGAAGTCAGCATTAAGTAAAAGAGCTTTCTCCACAGCTGGGCCTAAACTCTGGAACTCTCTCCCATCAGAGCTCAGATCACTGCAATGCTCCACTACATTTAAAAAAAGGCTCAAGACTTGGTTATTCAACCAAGCTTTCCCATAACATCAACCTGCGAAATATCCCTGCCAATATCCCCTCAGTGGTAACACGCTAGAGAACTATATAGATCTTCTCTAGAAATCACATGATCTTTAGCAGTCTATTATCTTTGGCAGTCTATCATTAAAACCCAGCCTCTAGCCTATATTAGGCACCGCTCATGTTAATTATGTTATTACCCCCATATATCTTAATCCAAGTTAATTCGACCTGTTCATTGTAAGACATTTACTTGTCATTGTTGTTATTGTTTAAAATGTAAACCGAATTGATCAATAATTTTGTTATTGGAAAGTCGGTATAGAAAAATGCTAAATAAATAAATAAATATCACATCGGTTTACAGTGTAACTGAAATTGGCACCTGGGAAGGCGTTTTACATCGAACAGATATAACGAAGTAACATGAAAACAATTGAGGATGCGATTTACATCAAACAGAAATAACGAGTTAACATGAGAACAAAAGAGGGGGGGGAATAAGGGCGGGAGATAATCAAACAAAACGTTATGAACAAAATTTACAGAAATTTACAAATATATATAGAGTATCAATATATACAAAATATTCATAAAATAGCAATGTCCTAGAAGGACAATTGTGTAGAGTTGGAAGAGGGAGGGGAGGGGATGGGAAGGGGAGGGGGTGGAGGTGGATAAGAGGGAAGGAGGGGTGGAGGGGGGTTAATGGAGTAAGCGAGCTAAGAGATAAGGGGCATGTAGGACGGCTGAACGGAAGGGGGGCGAGGATGTACCTAAAGGTGGGGGTGAGGAAAGGGGAGGAGGGTAGGTGGGGATGAGAGGGGAAAGAGAGGAAGTTAGGTGTATGCCTTGGTGAAGAGCCAGGTCTTCAGCTTCCGTTTGAATGTTTTTGTGCATTCTTCTTGTCGTAGTTCGACAGGCATAGTGTTCCAAAGGGTAGGCCCGGCGATAGAGAGCGCTCGGGCTCTTGTGGAGGTAAGTTTGTAATGTTTGGGGGTGGGTGTAGGCATGGAGGCGAGATGTTGGTGTCTGATGGGCCTGTTGGATTGGTGGAGGCGGAAGGATTCATTGAACCAGTTCATTTCAGGATTGTATAAAGCCTTGTGGACAAGGGAGAGAGCCTTGTATTGGATGCGTGATGCAATTGGGAGCCAGTGTAAGTCTTTTAATACCGGTGTGATATGGTCGTTTCTGCGTGAGTTGGTCAAAATCCGGGCTGTTGTGTTTTGTAATATTTGAATGGGTTGGATGGCGTTGTTCGGTAGATCAAGGAGGAGGGCATTACAATAGTCTGTTTTGGCAAAGATGGTGGTTTGTAGAACTGTGCGGAAGTCGGGGGGATGTAGTAGGGATTTTAGTTTTTTTAGGGAGTGTAGTTTAAAAAATCCATCTTTTAGTATATTACTGATGAATTTCTTAAGCGAGAGATGGTCGTCAAGGATGACACCCAGATCACGGACTTGCTGGGCAAGTGGTGTATGGATAGTGGGGGGGTTAGGATGATTTTGGGGTGAGATGAACATGATTTCGGTTTTAGTAGTGTTAAGAGCTAAATGGATGGAAGCTAAGAGATGGTTTATGGCTTGGAGTGTATCCTTCCAAATGTCCATAGCTTTTGGTAGGGATTCGGTGATGGGTATGAGCAACTGGACATCATCAGCGTAGACAAAGTGAGGCAGCTTGAGACTAGAAAGGAGGTCACAGAGGGGTAGCATGTAAATGTTGAAGAGGGTTGAGGACAGGGATGAGCCTTGTGGGACACCCTGATTGAGGGGGATGATTTTGGATTCGTGATTTCCTAGTTGAATTTTGAAGTTTCTGTTACTGAGGTAGGAATTGAACCAGTTATGGGCAATACCTGTGACGCCAATTTCAGTTAAGCGTTGTAGGAGAATGGAATGGCTGATGGTATCAAAAGCGGAGGAGATGTCGAGAAAGGCGAGAATAAATGATTGCCCTTTGTCAAATCCTTTAAGAATATGGTCTGACAGGGAAAGTAGAAGTGTCTCAGTGCTGTGGGATTTCCGGAAACCGTATTGAGCAGGCGCTAGGATACGGTTATCTTCGAGGTATTCTGAGAGTTGTTTATTAACAGTTTTTTCGAGGAGTTTAGAGATAAAGGGGAGATTAGAGATGGGGCGGTAATTAGCGAGGTCAGAGGGGTCAAGTTTAGGTTTTTTTAAGATAGGTTTGACGATTGCCTGTTTGAGGGGAACGGGTACTTGGCCAGAGTTGATGGACAGATTAATGATGTTTGTTAGAGGTTTAGCGATGAGGTTAGGGATGGAAAGTAGATGTTTGGTGGGGATTGTGTCCGAGGGGTGGGAGGAGGGCTTGGCTTTCTTGATGAATGATTCTATTTCAAGTACTGAGGTGCAGTCTAGAGAGGAGAGAAGTTTGGTGTTGTCATTAGTGATAGTGTGGTTGAAGTTATGTTTGGGGGGGGCTGAGGGGGGAGGTAGAAGTAGTATTGAAGTTGGACAGCAATTTGTTTATTTTGGTTTGGAAGAACGTAGCAAGTTCTTCACATTTGGGTTTAGCTATTTCATCTGGAATGTCGGGAGCTGCTGACTTAGTGAGTGAGGCTACGTAATCAAAAAGTACTCTAGGGTTAAATTGGAATTGATGTATTTTGGTGGCGAAAAAGTCGCGTTTTGTCTTGTTGAGTTTTTCGCTGTATAAGTGTAAGGAGGATTTGAATTGGGCAAGGTGTGTAGGAGAGGGATCGTTGCGCCAGAGCTTTTCAGATTTGCGAAGGCATTGTTTTAGATTCTTTAGTTCTTGGGAGTACCAAGGTTTCCTTTTTTCATTGTGTAGAGGAGAGATGAGTTTTGATTGCAAGGGGCAGATAGTGTTGGCTATATTATTGGTAATATCTTGCCAGGAAGCGAGTGCTGTGTCTGCATTAGTGAGATCTAGCTGATCGAGATTGTTAGAGATCGCTGAGATGAGGTCATCTCTAGTACAATTTTTTCTGTAATGAATAGTTTTGTTAGTGTTAATATGGTGGGGAGGTGTCTTGTAGGAGAGAGAGGCTTCAATAAGGTAGTGGTCTGACCAGGGAATGGGTGTGTGGGAGGGGGGGTCAACCTGGAAGAGAGCATTGGTAAAGAGGAGGTCAAGGGTGTGACCCGCCTTGTGGGTAGGGAAGTAGATTGACTGCCTGTATCCTAATGCGTTAAGTGAGTCTAGGAATGCGTCACAAGTGGGGGAGCGTGGAGAAATGTCGACATGGAGGTTAAAATCTCCTAGAATGATTGCTGGGGTGTCAATGGATAAGTTCTTTGCAATGTATTCTATGAGGGTTGAAGGATTACTGTGGAGGGTTCCTGGGGGGGCATAGACAAGACATATTTGCAGATTGGGAGATTTAAAAAGGCCTATTTCAATTTTTTGGGGGGAGGGGAAAGAGTGGAGAATCATGTTAAATTTTTTCTTTATGGCTAAGAGTAAGCCGCCTCCTTTCTTTTTAGGTCTAGGGATAGAAAAGATATCATAAGTTTTGGAGGGTAACTGGTTTATGAGCACGGAATCGGAGTCCTTAAGCCAGGTCTCTGTTATAGCACAGATGTCTGGGTTTTGGTCTGTAAGTAGGTCAGAGAGAAGAGGGATTTTTTTGTTTAATGATTGTGCATTAAGGAGGATGAGAGAGAGGGCAGTGAGACCAATGACTTGGGTAAGAGGGGGGGAGATCATGGAGGGGAGGAGAGTTTTAAGGTGTGAGTGGGGACGTGGATAAGGAGGAACGTTGGGCCTTTGGTTATTATATTTAAGAATGGTGATATGGTGTTGATACATGTTGAGAGTGTAGGGTTTTGGAAGTTGAAGTGTTTGATGTGTCTGGCTTGGAGGGGGGGAGCACAAAGGGGGGGGGAGCGAAATGCGGAGAGAATATTGTAGTTTAGTATAACTTAGAGCAGGATGATACAGATTGAACGGTTCAGATTAACAAGCAAATGCAGTTACAACTGAGCAAATTGATACAGAGATACAGGTTTAGATTAATCGGAGTACATAGGTTATGCAGTGCTGGGATTATATTGGTTGTATTATAAGGACAGGGAGCAGGTTGTACAATACTGCTTACGTGTTGCAATTCGGGGCGTTAGGTTGGCTGGTAGGGCCGGGAGTGGCTAACGAAGTCCAGTGTGGTGAAGGAGAGTGTTCTATGTAAAGGTGCCTATTCACTCTGACGTTCCTGGGTCCGGGAGGCTCTTGGCTGAGGATTAGAGGGTAGATAGCGAAACTTCGGAGCCTTCGAAACTTCGGAGCCTAGGGACAAGTGATGGCTGATACGGATGTCCTGGTGGTGCCTCAGTGGCCGTCCGAAGGGGCTGCCCGAAGGGGCGCACAAAGGGGCGGGCCCCTTTGTCGCGCTCCTTCGACGCGCGACGCACGGTGCGCGGTGCCGGAGCGGGAGGTACCTTTAAAGGGCCTCAGGCCAGCAGGTAATTGGCTGGCTGCTCGGTCGGGGGGCGGGCCTTCTCGCCGGAGGGGCGTCGGAGAACGGCGCTGGGAGCCGCGTGGTCGAGCCCAGGCCCAGCGGAGGTGATGGCGATTGGGAGGCCTTACCCCGGTGGGTCTGGGCGCCGAATGCGCAGGCCTTCACGCTGGACGGACGCCGCCGTGGAAGATCGCCGCGGGAACAACAGAAAGATCGCCGGAGCCGGAGGTACCTTAAAGGGCCTCAGGCCAGCAGGTAATTGGCTGGCTGCTCGGTCGGGGGCGGGCCTTCTCGCCGGAGGGGCGGTCGGAGAACGGCGCTGGGAGCCGCGTGGTCAAGCCCAGGCCCAGCGGAGGTGATGGCGATTGGGAGGCCTTACCCCGGTGGGTCTGGGCGCCGAATGCGCAGGCCTTCACGCTGGACGGACGCCGCCGTGGAAGATCGCCGCGGGAACAACAGAAAGATCGCCGGAGCCGGAGGTACCTTTAAAGGGCCTCAGGCCAGCAGGTAATTGGCTGGCTGCTCGGTCGGGGGCGGGCCTTCTCGTCGGAGGGGCGGTCGGAGAACGGCGCTGGGAGCCGCATGGTCGAGCCCAGGCCCAGCGGAGGTGATGGCGATTGGGAGGCCTTACCCCGGTGGGTCTGGGCGCCGAATGCGCAGGCCTTCACGCTGGACGGACGCCGCCGTGGAAGATCGCCGCGGGAACAACAGAAAGATCGCCAGAGCCGGAGGTACCTTTAAAGGGCCTCAGGCCAGCAGGTAATTGGCTGGCTGCTCGGTCGGGGGCGGGCCTTCTCGCCGGAGGGGCGGTCGGAGAACGGCGCTGGGAGCCGCGTGGTCGAGCCCAGGCCCAGCGGAGGTGATGGCGATTGGGAGGCCTTACCCCGGTGGGTCTGGGCGCCGAATGCGCAGGCCTTCACGCTGGACGGACGCCGCCGTGGAAGATCGCCGCGGGAACAACAGAAAGATCGCCGGAGCCGGAGGTACCTTTAAAGGGCCTCAGACCAGCAGGTAATTGGCTGGCTGCTCGGTCGGGGGCGGGCCTTCTCGCCGGAGGGGCGGTCGGAGAACGGCGCTGGGAGCCGCGTGGTCGAGCCCAGGCCCAGCGGAGGTGATGGCGATTGGGAGGCCTTACCCCGGTGGGTCTGGGCGCCGAATGCGCAGGCCTTCACGCTGGACGGACGCCGCCGTGGAAGATCTCACACTACCGCCGTGGAAGATCTCACACTACGCCGTGGAAGATTCTCACACTACAGTCCCTGGGAATCCCGGGTGCAGCCAGCCTGATTTTAAAAGACCAGCAAGAGCCCACTGGACCCCAATTGAAACCCCCCACTTTAGGGGCGAGCCATTCTAGGGAGCCCTTTCCTGGCAAAGGAAATGGAACTCTCCCCGGGTGTAGCCTGCCTGTATCTTCCCTGTGACCCATGTTGAACCGCTGTTCCATTTTGAAATCTGCCTCTTTCTATGCCAAGCGGTACTCTGACTGCTTTCCGGCCTCCCTGTGTTTTGTCAAGGATATTCTCACACTACAGTCCCTGGGAATCCCGGGTGCAGCCAGCCTGATTTTAAAAGACCAGCAAGAGCCCACTGGACCCCAATGGAAACCCACCACTTTAGGGGCGGACCAATTCTAGGGAGCTCTTTCCTGCGCAAAGGAAAGGGAACTCTCCCCAGATGTAGCCTGCCTGTTTCAACCCTCTGACCCATGTTGAACTACTGTTTAGAGGCGAACCCATTCTCGGGAGCCCTTTCCTGCTCATAGGAAAGGGAACTCTCCCCAGGGCTCTTGTTTTAATATTTGCTACTACCACCAAAATCGGCACCCGCAGATGCTCCACTCCACCCAGGCACAGTTCATCATGTTTCAGGTCCTAAAACTCGTGTTAGACTCCCTGGTCCCTGTTTCAAGACAGTTCGGTGCTCAGTATGCCCAGTTGACAGTCCCACCACATGCTGAGCCTCGTCTTGTCTTGCCTCCTTGTCTTTCCCTTATCAAACCACAGGGACCTGACTACCTTGGCTCTGCCAGTCTGTCTTGCCCCTAACAACTTTCTGCCACTCTGCCTTGCTGCCAATCACCAGATGACTCACTCATCTCCTTGTGGTGTTATTGCCACTATCATGGTTCCTCAGTGTGTTGGTGCTAGTCTTTCTGCTTGCTATGTTCCTCCTTCATTGTGCTGTAGGATGTCAATGCCACTTGTTTTGCCGCTTTGCCTGTCGTGCTGCCTTTGAGGGTTCATGCATCTGTTATCGGTGCTCTCTATTGAAGCTGTGGTGTGTTTTTGACACTCTCGCTGCACTCTTGCCATTTCTGGTACCCCTTTGCACCTTTACAGTGCCTTAGGCTATTCATGCCATTTTGGTGCCACTTTGCCACAGTCTAAGTACCTTGGAGCTCTTTTGTTGTTGTGATGATTGCTCCCCAGAAGTTTCATCAAAATTGATAATAAAACCCCAATTCTGCAGCCAAAAATAGGCTGGAAATCCTTCCCCCATTAACTTTAATGGGAACCGGAAAACAAATTCACATATCAATGTTTTGGGGCGCCATATGTCCGAATGCAACGGAAATGACCCCCGACAAATACTTATCACGAATGCAACAAAACTTTTTTGGCAGCACATCCCTAAGACTCCTTACTGCGGAGTTTTGAATTATTCTGTTTATTCACAGTCGCTTTCTCCCTGACATAACATAGTGCGGCCATCTACATATAAAGCCAATGCTGTTTCTCCCTTAATGAAGCTCTGCCTTTTAAGATCTATCTTTGATGTTCTGCTTTTCTAGGCATTGAATGTAACAAACAGAAATCTGCTTAGAGCCTTTTTATTATCTGTCTGTACTATACCATTGTTTTTATGTGTGTAAAATTGTTACCTGCCTCAAACTTTGGAAGATGATGACTACAAATAATGCCAAATAAATAGATAAATAAATAAGCAAATAATAAATAAATAAATAAGATCACTGCATATCAGTCCACTGCAGAATCTGTAGGACCCTAGAGCTTTGGCATTTAAGGAAAATCACAGAGTGTTCAAGAATTCAGCAGTGGCAGGTCTGAGCATGATTCAAGAGCATGCACTTGATGTTTGTGGTGCTGCATCATTTCATATATTTGAAGTGTAAGGCCTTGATATTTTTGCAAATTTTGCATATGCATATACGTGGTTTGCTTTAGACAATTCTTTATGATCTTCATAGTTGCTGGTATTGGAGGCTGCAATAGGTGTCAAAGGCTTCTGTAGAAGATCTCATTGATACACATGAGGTTGGAGGGAGGGAGGAGAGGACAGTTACTAGAGTCAGTTTCTGCAATTCAGAAAAAAGTGTAACCCTGATGCCTGATTACATCATTTTCCAGTATCAGATCTGTGTGTATTGCCTGGGAGTGATATGTTTTTGTCAGGTCAGTGCCCAGGAGAGAATTTTATAGGTTGAAGTAGGGCATATCTAGTACATTTTGTCCCTTTGGTTGGACATTCTTCTTCTCTATAGCCTAAATGTGTCCATTTTGAGCATAGGGTGGTGAGAAAGCCTCTGGAAAATATTTTGATGGGCATTGTCTTTTGTTTCCCTTCTTTCTAGTTTTCAGTGACTCCCATCTGATCCTTAAATGTTTCATAGACATTGCAGCAGGAGATCTGGATGGGACAATTAATTGGCAGTACTGATGCAAATGGTGTTGAACATAGTGGTCCAGATGTCATATCTTCTAAGACTGATGTACATGGTACTTCAGGACAAAGTGATTGGATGTCCAGATGTATTCTAAGTGAGTTCAGTTAGCACAGATGGTAGAGATTTTACGGAAAGCACGGCACAGCTTAAATTTGGTATTCAAAGGCTCAGTAGAAACCAGAGGCAGGGAGCTTATTTGGATTGTTCTACTTTGAGAGGATCCATAATTGCATGATTGCAATTAGGAGATAGCTCTATGAAAGCAGGTTAACATTAATTCTAGCTAAGACAGATTTATTGGTATTAAAATATCATGAATCTGTTCCTTTTCCCTTAAAGATGCTTATTGACAGCCTGGAACTCAAGATAGTTTTCCCACACAAAACATCTCAATGTTATCCTGGATTCAACGCTTTCTCTTACTCATCAAGGAAAAACTGTGATCAACTGAGGCTTCTTCATGGTATCAAATCACTTCTATATTATAATGGCTTCAAGGTTATTGTCCAGGTTTGCCCAATGATGTAACTATTAAGCTATTCATCAGTTGAGGAATAGTGTCGTTCGATTGATTTTGGGTCAGTCAATGCAGGAGCATATTTCCCCTGTGCTGGATGACCTGCATTGGCTCCCTGTAGTACATGCAAGAACTGAATATAAAGTTGCAACAGTCCACAAATTGCTTTCTCAGAATCCCCTTCTGAATGTAAAACACTGATTGAAAGATACAAACCTGACAGAGCTTTATTTATTTAGTCGCAGAAGATGCTGTAGGAGGTTCCAAGCATCCATAAGGCTCATTTGAATATTATCTGGAGTTGTGCTTTTTCAGTGGATGCATCTAATATATGGAATGAGCGAGAAGTCCTATGCAACTCAACTAGTTCAAGATGACGTCTTTCATTGCATTATCAAATTGGTAAGCTGCATGTACTATTTCCTGGTTTTTCAACTTAAGCACTGCACATTAAACTATACAATATTAGTGTTGCTCAACAAATATCTAAATATACAATTCCATAGATTAAAAATATAATGGCTAGAATCAATTAAATTCAAACAGATCTAATCTACCTAATAACATTCATTGTGCCATGTTAGGTCAGATCAATGGTCCATAAAGCCTAGCATCCTGTCACTGATAGTGGCCAATGCAGGTGATTAGGAAGTACCTGGCAGATCTCAGAGGAGATTCAGTTCCTTGTTGCAAACTCCCAGGGATGAATGATGGCTTTCCCAAAATCCACCTAATAATGGTTTACAGACTTTACTTCCAGGATCATAAATCTACAAAATACTCAAGTTGCAGTCGCTCCATAGATTTATACAGAGGCAATATTATATTCAGTTTATTATCCAATACTTTCCAAATAATTTCTAACATGCTAATTGCTTTTTGCCACTGCTACACACTGAATTGAGGATATCAACATTTCATCCACAATAACTCCCAGATCCTTTCCATGCTGGTTACACCAAATGTGGAACCATGTATAGTGTACCAACAGTTAGGATTATTTTTCCCTAGGTGAATCAGTTTGCATTTGTCCATATTAAATGTATACTGCTATTTAGATGCCCAGCTCCCCAGTCTTATAAGGTCCTTTTGAAGTTTCTCACAATCTGCTTGTGTATTATCTACTTTGAATATTTTTGTATCATCTGTAAATCTGATCACTCCATTAGTTGCTCCCTTTTCCAGATCATTAATTAATATGTTAAACAACTCCGGACCCAGTACAGATCTTTGGGGCATGCAGTTATTTACTTTTCTCCATTGGGAAACTGATCATTTAATCTTACTCTGCTTCCTGTCTTTTAATCAGTTACCAATCCATAATATGACATCATCTCCCACCCCAAGACTTTTTCTGAGGAGTCTTCTGAAAATCCAAATATGCTATGTTGATTGACTCTTCTTTATCCACATGCTAATTCATACTTCAAAGAATTCCAATAGGTTAGTAAAGCAAAGCCTCCCTTTGCTAAATTCATGCCTGTTCTTTCCCAATAATTCATGTTTTTGCATATGATCAGAAGTTTTGTTCCTAACAATAGATGCTACCATTTTACCCAGCAACCATTTACATCCGGCACACCAATTTGTAGTTACTTGGGTTACTCCATCCTAAAATCAAGAAGATTGACTTTCTGATTCAATTTTTCAAGTTTTTCCAAGGAGAATATGTTGTGCTTGCTGCAGTGGAACTCCATCGCTGGCCTTGCTCACCTCCCAATGCTGCATTCCCTCTTCACACCACTGCTGCCAACTTCCAGCACCTGCTGGCAACCCCGTAGGTACATGCACAAACCTCTCTTCTTCAGCACTCCTGGACTATTTAAGGCCAGTCCCTGACCTTGGTCCTGGGCTCTGCAACAGGTCAAACTCTCTCCTCTCAAATCTAGGATGAGTTAGTAGCTTGGAAACTACCAGAATCACTTGATGCCCTCATTGACCTGGCTGGGAGGATTGATTGGCACCTCCAGCAAAGAGCGTGTGAATTGCGAATTCTGCATAGACACGTGCAACTTGTGCCATTGTTTTCACATCCCTTCGCTATGTTACCCATGTTGACCCCTTCCTCTGGACACCAAGAAGAAGAGATGTAGCTCAGGCAGAGCCACCTCACACCAGAAGAGAAGCAGCATCGCTGTGCACAGGGGCTCTGCTTTTACTGCACCAGAAAGGGGCATTTGCTGACCCAATGTCCAGTAAAGCAGGGAAATTCCCAAGCCTATGAGTCAGTGGGGAGATGACCTAGGCTATACCCTGCCCACTCCCCAACTTACACTTCCAGTGGCAATAACAATGGATGAACACAAATTTTCCATGCTTGTTCTGGTGCATTCTGGTGTAGGATGGAATTTCATCTTAAAGGCCCTAGTGGACCACCTAAAACTACAGACAGTCTCCAGGGACTCACCACTCATCATCTCTTCCATCTCCGGAGAACTTCTGCCTGGACAGATCACCATGATGACGGCACCACTGCTGCTCTGCACTGGCATCTTACACCTAGCAGAGATAGTCTTCCATATCATTGAAAAGGCCGATCACCCAATTGTGCTGGGACTACCCTGGTTATAAATGCATTCTCCTCATTTTGACTGGGGATCCCTCCAGCTGACAAGCTGGAGCCCTCATTTCTACTCACATTCCTTCTTCCTATCATGCCTCCTCACTCAGTTCCACTAGCCTCAACTTCACTGGGACTACCACCACAATATGCTGACTTTGCGGAAGCTTTTTCCAAATAGGCAGCAGAGATCTAGCCAGAGTACTGTCCCTTCAACTGTACTATTAATCTTGTCCTGCAACTACCCTGCCACATGATAGGGTATACCCCCTATCTCTTTTGGAGACCAAAGTCATGTCCCAATACATCCAAGAGAATCTCAACAAAGGATTCTTCAGGCCCTCTATGACTCTGGCAGGTGCAGGGTTCTTTTTCATAACCAAGAAGGATGGAACGTTATGCCCATGTATTGACTACAGGGGCCTATCTGATATCACCAAGAAGGACCGATATCCCCTGCCGCTCATTCTGGAACTACTAAATCAACTACAAAGAGCCAGGATATTCACAAAGCTAGATCTGCATGGGGCCTACAACCTTGTTTGGATCAAGCAAGGCAATGAGTGGGAGACCGTGTTCAATACGCGAGATGGACATTACAAATACCTGGTCATGCCCTTTGGTTTATGCAGTGCTCCCACCATATTCCAAGGCATGATTATTGAGATCTTCAGGGACCTGCTATTCGGATGCATGGTGGTCTACATAGACTATATTCTCATTTACTCCCACCACTGCGACATCCGCCAGGTTCTCCAAAGACTACAGGCTCATAAGCAATATGCCAAGCTGGAAAAATGCACTTTTGAAAAGGAGAGCTTACCCTTCCTAGGGTACATCATTTCAAGTATTGGCTTCCACATGGACCCCGAGAATGTAAAGTGTATCCTAAATTGGTCACAATCATACGGTCTCCATCCCGTAAAGAGATTTTTGGATTCACAGATTTCTACAGACACTTTATTCCCAACTACTCGCAGACTGTAGCACCCCTTACAGTGCTTACCAGGAAAGGATCAAAAACCAAGGACTGGCCTCCAGAGGCAGTCACCGCCTTTCTTAAGCTAAATCAAGCCTTCCTCCAGTAACCATGCCTCTGCCACCCTGACCCCACAAGCCCCTTCAATCTAGAGGTTGATGCCTCCTCTGTGGGGGGTTGAGCTGTTTTAAACCAACTCTCTAACAAGGGAGTTCTTCAACCTTGCTTCTTCTTCTCCTGGGAGTTCTCCCTGGTGGAATGAAACTATGGCATCAGACACAAAGAATTACTAGCCATAAAACTGACCTTCGAGGAATGGTGACAGTGGTTGGGGGCGCAACACCGTATCACAGTATATACTGACCACAAAACCCTGAAACACCTTCACTATGCTCAATGCTTAAACCCCTGTCTAGCCCAATGGTCCCTGTTTTTCACTCTCTTCGACTTTGAGGTAAGATACAGGTTGGCTACTAAGAACGTGCGAGCTGATTACCTCTCCAAATCATTCGAAGTAGAAGATTCACTGGAAAACCCATGCCACATCATTAATCCAGCATGGATTCTCCTAGCTGCTTCCATGACTATCCCCCCAGGAAAGACGGTCGTTCCACTTCGTCTCCATCAGAAAGTTTTGGAACAGTCCCACGATTCTAGCGACGCAGGACATCCTGGTTGGGCATGGTCCCTTGCACTACTCCAGCAGTTTTACTGGTAGCCATAGATGCAGAATGACTTCAAGGTCTATGTGGACTCTTGTCCTACCTGCGTCCAGCAAAAACCGATGGCGGGATGAACTTGGGGCTGTTACAGCCATTGCCAGCCCCCAAAGAACCCTGGACCCATTTGTCTACCAATTTTGTGGTGATCCTCCACCTCTCTCACATCTGCCATGTTATCTGGGTCATTATCGACTGTTTTTCTAAAATGGCCCATTTTGTGGCCCTCCCTGGTCTCCCCTCTGTACTGGAGCTGGCAAAATTGTTTACTACCCACATCTTCCGGCTATATGGACTACCTCGCCACATTCTTTTGGATCAAGGCACCCAGTTCACAGCATATTGGCACTCTCTCTCTGCTGGAAGTTCAATACCAAGCTAGACTTCACTATGGCTTACCACCTTCAAGCTAACAGACAGGCAGAACGCACGAACCGCACGCTTAAGACCTTCCTGAGATCCTTTATCAACAAGCGTCAGGACAGCTAGGCCACTCTTTTACCATAGGATGAATTCTCCTACAACTTTCACACCAGCACTGCCACTGGGGCCTCTCCACTCCAGATTATCTATGGATGGCAACCGGCCCCTCCACTACCTGTTCAGATATCAGTTGCCTCACCAGCAGCTCAACTGACCACTCACAGTCTTCAGGAGTTATGGATCCAGGCCAAAGCTTTGATACAGAAGGCTTCCCTCAAAGCCAAAGAGACAACATATGTGCACAAATGTGTAGCCCCACAATTCAAGCTTGGAGACAAGGTCTGGCTAAGTACCTGCCTTATTCGACTTAGGGTATGAGGCTCACACCTTGCTACATCAGGCCCTTCACTGCTATCCAGCAGATAGGGCCTGTCACATATCAATTACACCTACCTACGACCCTAAAGATCCATAACATATTCCATGTCTCCCTCCTCAAACCCTTAGTACTGTCTTGGCTTACCTGAAGAGTTCCAGAACCCTCAGAGATCACCTCAGAGGAAGACCAATTATATCAAGTGAGAAAGATTCTGGATGTTTGCCGGTGCAACAAAAAGTAGGGGTACTTGATATCCTGGGAAGATTTGGCACAGAAGAAAATACCTGGGAACCTGCCTCCAACATACTAGACAAGAGATTGCTCAAACAGTTCCACGCCTCTCATCCCAAGAAGTCTAAACCCTTGAGGGGGGGTTAGAGGAGGGGGTACTCTTGAATTTTCCAGCCACGGAACTCTGCAGCCGGCCTCTTTCACCTCCCAATGACGCATTCCCTCTTCGAAGCCCAGAGCCACCGCTGATGCCACCGACTTCCTGCACCCGCCGGCAACCCCTTAGACGCACATCTCTCTTCTTCATTTAAAGGGCATGTGGTAAGAAAACCTCCGTGGTGCTTGTCAATGATGTCAGCACTCTGGGACTATTTAAGGCCAGTCTCTGACCTTGGTCCTGGCCTCTGCAAAAGGTCGAACTCCATGTGAGTAGCTGGTTGCCTGACTCCATGTTCCTAACTCCATGTTCCTGTCTCTGTATTTCTGCCCTTTGACTCATGTTCTCCTGGATTGATTCTTGGCCTTGACCTCTGACCTCCTCTAGACTCTGCCTGATCGCCTCCTGTCTCGTCCTTTGGTACATTTCCTGGACTTGCTTTATTGCCGCCTGCTCAACCCTTGGTTCTTCTTCTGGACTCCATTGCTAGTTGCCTGCCCTGACCCTTGAAACATCTTGACTCTTCTTTCACCTCCATCTATCATGGGAGTCTTCATCACCGGAACCTGTGCCTAAGTCCAGCTGTCCCCAGCACCTAAAGGCTCAACCTGCGGGGAACATGGGCTGGTATTAGTGAAGGTCCTGTTCGGTCTCCGCACAGACAAATACCACCCACCATCACTGAGGACCTGCAGGACTCCTCCCTGCAGGTAGCATCAACCTCATCTCAGTCCAAGGGTCCACCTTCACAACAGAATATGAGAAGATCTAGCTCCAGATTTTCAGATCCCAGACTTATTACCAGGTTACAGGCTCTAAGGCTGGTGAACTACATATGGAATTTATCCCATTGAATTAAATTTCAAAATTCCATAGTCACACAAGGCTCATCTCAGATTATGTTATATTAGCCACTAGAAAAAGAGTCATTAGGTTGATCACACAGTTCTTTATGGACTAAAGTATAAAGGATAAATGGAAGAGCCATCTGTTGTCCCAGCACTCACCAGATTTGAAATCTGAATCATCAGGGCCTTGTTTTCCAAAGGCCTTCTCCCATTCTGTGCTTATGATAATTCTTAAAAATAGTTTGGGTGGCCAAAAATGTTCCAGGACAGTAAATTGTTTAAGGGAGTGATATGAATTAAAGCAGAATTAACCTTTTCAAAACTGTTTCCTTGGAAATGCTCTAACAGGAAGCTATTAGTTGATATAAAGTTATCCAGGAGAGGATTTATTCAGGTATGCTCTACATTGATTCATGATCATCAAGATTCTCTTGGATTTCTTACTAACATTATATAACTGTCTGTACAATAGTGAAACATTTGAAACATCCCCTAATACATTTAAGAAATTCTGCACACATCAGTTTCCAATTGATAGGCGGGAATATCAATCCATATTCAGAATTACAATTCTGTTTACTAAATATGAAATCTAGCATGCAGGAATCCATAGACAGTATTGTACAAAGCCATTTTAGACCAAAGAAGAATACTGCTTTTTGTAATTGGTTTATCTATCTACTGGTTTACATAAGTGACTTTTTCTTCTGCAACTATATCTCTAAACATGAGATCTCAAATGAGCTTCCCATACTCAGTTCTTTGGATCCTGTGCTGCTTCTTATGAAAGCAAAAACCTGTATGCTTTTAGCTGCAGGATCTAGCTTCCACCACCCACTCTGCTATGTGACCCCGCAAGCACTCATGATACATTGTCCCATCACCTTCACCGTTTACAGCAAAAAAGCTATTTAGCCAGTGCCTGCAACCCTTCAGCCCGCAATGCCTTGACAGCAGAGGTTATAGAAAAAAAAAAGGAAAGAAAGAACAATGTGCAATCGGCACTGCATTAGAGATGGAAAAAGTACTTAAAGCCTGCAACATTCATCAAGGCTGAATACATAAATGCCACATTTTGAATAAGCCAAGCAAAAGACAATGACAAAGGAAAGGCGCATTGCTTCAGGAATCTCTATCATTTTCATTTGCTGCTGTCAGGAACCTGTTTTTTACCTCTCACTCTATCAGCCATTATAGCATTAATGAAGTAACCTCACATAGTTATTGACTGGCTTGTCAGAGTCCCTGCCTGATCCCTTAATAGAAACCATTGGTCTTCAGTTAAAAATGGGGTGAGCTGGGAGGTGCTGTGGGCATGTGCTGAATTTCAAGTGCACTCCTGAGGTTATCAAAAGCCATGAAATGCAAATTATTATATTTTTTAAACACACAGACTGCATGCAACTGAGCATATAAATTGACTAATACTGTACTTTATGCATGCCTAATAATGTTTTCAAATATACTCTGCATATGTTCCTTCACCAGAAAGTTGTGTATAGTATTTAAATAAGCAGTAATAGAACTATGTGGTTTTTTATTGTGGGTATGTAGATTTCTAGTTATGTGAGTCTATCTTAAAAAAAAAAAAAAAAGAGAGAGTGAAAGAGACACACAGAGAGGGAAAGTGATGCTTTTTAACTGTCTACTGAAAGAAAAGCAAGAAACTGCAATTCAAAATTCTGTCATGAATTAAAATTATTAATGAATCATGCTTTTGTGTGCTAAAGGCCATGGATGGTCTTGTAATGTTCATGGCCATCATAATCTATTGAAGATTAAGAATTTGTTCAAATAATTTTTTCCTTCAATTCAAAATGGGAGGAAAAACTTTTGAAAGTAGTATTTCTAGCAGTTCATAATAGGTTCATGAAGTTGTTTACCATTTTGATGTCCATGAAAAATATGTTTAGGGCATAGGCCCAAATGTGTCTTGAAACTTCTTTCCATTAAAATAGTAGTAAATGTTTTAGTTCCAATACTGTGCACGTTCTGTTGAACTATGTTGAATATATGTTTTAAACTTGAAAGGTTTTCTGTTTTCTTTTTCTTTATCAGGCATATTCCTTTAGTTTGTTTAGGTTGTAAGGCTATGGCTCCAAGAAAATTCATCCTCATCAACCAGGAATCTAGAAATAGGGTGGATAACTTTCAAAAATTGACAGAGCTGGACTCCGACTCTGTTACAGACCTTGATCCAGATGCCCTGGACCTCCCTTGCTGTTGGGCCCTAGGAGGAGGAAGCACTCTAAGAGGCATCTGGAATCCACCCTCTTTGAGGGGTGGATTGTAACGCACCTTACCTCTCCAGCAGTGCTTCCCTGTCCAAAGACTCCCCCCCATCCATAGTTCCTGGCACCGTGCTGCATCCAGTGGCTCTGACTAGGAAGCTGACCTCAGCTCCTTCATTCAGGACTTCCTGGGAGCACTGGGTGATGACATCACCACTCTCCTTGAGTATAAGGAGTTCAGTGCTGTGAGCCAGTGCCTTAACAAACAGTCCTTCTGGATACCCTCTGCCTAGGTGTTGTCTTTGTTCCTGATCCTGACTCCTGTCCTTGCTGGTCTTCTTGGTTGTTTTTCACTTCTTGCCTCCATTCCAGTTCTGCCTTTAACTGCCCTATCCTGCTTCCTTGCCTTTGGATTGTGCTGTTATTGTGGAACTGACCTGAACTTTGAAATTGCTTTGCCTGAACTCTGCCAACCCTGACCATAGCCTGCTTTTGTCTCTACCTAAACTCTCCCAGACCTGACATAACCTGCTTTTGTCTCTACCCTGAACCTCTACTAACCCTGATTATAGCTTGCTGGAACAAAAAGCTGTTCTAAGTCTTGTCCTTACCACCTGCCAGACTGAATTGGGTCCAGATTACGCTCTCTGTTATAGAAGAATTATACTCCTGTAGAGGCCCCTAGTATCCAAATTCCAAGACCTGCATCTGTCTTCAGAAAGGAAATCAAACTTTGTTTCTGGCCATATGTGTAACTTAGGCACAGTTGCAAAGACTCTGGTCCAGGCCGTTCTTGCAGTACTTTCAAAGACTCCAGCCCAGACTGTTCCCACTGGTCCAGGTGGCTCTTGCAGCACTTCAAAGTACCAGGCTGTGCCCACAGCATCAAAGACTCTACCCCAGGATGTGCTCACAACGGATTCTAAGATTGTACCTCAGGCTGTGCCCACAGCAGGTTCCAAGACCCTATTTCAAACTGCTTCTCTTCTAGCCTCTATGGCTCTGTTCCAGCCTGTGGCTGCAGATGATTCTAAGACAATGCATTAAACTGCTTTGCCAGTACCAGCATCCGAGACCTTGCTCCAGGCCGCTTCTCCTGTAAAGATCCTACTTCAGGCAACTTTTTCCACAGCAGCACAACCAAGGATCCTGCCGCCAGCTTCTTTTCCAGTAGCAGCACCTGAGACTTTGCTCCAGGCTGCTCCTGTTGCAGTACCCAGAAAGACACTACTCCAGGCTGAACTCTTCACAATTCTCAGTAATTCTCTCCAGGCTGTGACTAGTGCATCACCATGAACCCTCCTTCAGACTGCATCTACAGCATCCAAGTCTTCATCCAAGGTTGTGCCTTTCTTGGCACCAAGGACTTTTCCCCTGACTGCTTCTTTTACAGCAGTTCTAGAGACCTTCCTACAGGATGTTTCTCCTACCACAGCAGCAGAGACCATATCCCAGGCTGCCTCTTTCTCAGCAGCACCAGAGAACTTGTTACAAGTTACTTTGCCCACAGCAGCGCCAGAGATCTTGCTCCAGGTTGGTTCTTTTACATGAGCACCAGAGACCTGTGCCAATTCAAAGACTTCATTCACAGTGATTTCAGCAGCTTCTGTCCAGCAACTGATGAAAGCCTGTGATGTCTTTTGTTGACTCCAGCTTTTTCTGCCATGACTCAGTTTCAAGCTGAGCCCAGCTACTGCCACAGCTCTGCCAAAGGTTGAGTCAGGTCCTGCCACAACTCCACACCAGGCTGAGCTAGTGCCTGCTGCGACTTTGTACAATCCGCTTCAAGTTTGTTCTTGTGGCATTCAGAGTTCACCCAGCAGCTTCAGTGAATCCAGATCCCCAGACTCTGCTTCTGGAATTTGCTCAGACCCTCTTGCGCTGCCCACTCTGCTTCCAGACTCCAGCTCTAATCCAGGCACTCTACTTCCTAGAGATGTGTATTCTTTTTTTTGTTTGTTTGTTTCATGGTTTGGTTCAAATCTGGGGCTGGTAATTTCATTTTTTCTGTGGTTCGGGGGTTTTTTTTTTCATGGTTCCCAAATCTCGTGTTAGTGTCCACTAACCATAGATAGTGTGCACTAACACGAAATACACATTTTTCCAAAATTTTGGAAAATGTTTCTTTGTTTCAGAGTGCTCCCGAACCATGAAAAATTAGAGAATTTTGTTGAAATTGTCTAATTCATTTAAAACAAATGCAGATCTCTACTACTTCCAGACTCTGATCCAGCATTCTTCTTCCAGGTTCCAACTCTGATCCAGATACTCCACTTCTAGGCTCTGACTGAGGCAGCCATTCTACTCCAGGCACATTCTGATTCTGCTATTGACATTTTACCCTAAATGGTAAAATGTCAATAGCAGAAACTGTTACAGAACTTGGTCCAGATCCCCCTGGACCTCTCTTGCAGTTGTGACCCAGGAGGAGGAAGCACTCTGAGGGTTGTCTGGAATCCCCCTTTTTTTGGGGGTGTATTATGATGCCTTTTACCTCTCCAGGAGTGTCCCCCCTGTCCAAAGGTTCCCCCTATAGGGTTCCTGGCACCGTGCTGCATCCAGTGGCTCTGACTAGGAACTAGACTGCAGTTCTCAAGCCTTCATAGGCCCTGCATTCAGGACTTCCTGTAGATACCAACTGATGACATCAACTACTCTCTTCTGGATATAAGGGAGTTCAGTGCAGTGAGCCAGTGCCTCAGCAACAGGTCCTTTTGGATACCTCTGCCTAGGGGTTGCCTTTCCTTCTGATACTGATTTCTGTCCCTTCTGATCTTCTAGTTTTTGTTTTCTGGTTCCTGTCTCCATTGCAGCCCTGCCTTTAACCTCCCTACTCTGCTCCAGCCTGCCCGCTTCTTTGTATTCAGATTGACCTTCTTGTTGATTTGAAACCGGCTTGACCTTTGATATTGCTCTGCATGAACTTCTGCCAAGCCCTGACCATAGCCTGCTCCTCATCACTGCCTAGTCTCTGTCCACTCCAATGGCAGCCTGTGATACCTCACTGCACCTGTCGGAGCCTGGTTCTTGCTCGCCATAAACCAAGCTGCACTAATCTGATAGCAACCCAAGGATTCACCTCCTTGAAGCGTGATATTTGACTTGTATAATAGTGATTATGTGAGTACAGGCTACTTCTGTACATTTGTGCTAATTTTTACCCACATAATTCTAAAAATTACCTCCTTAGACTCTATCAATCTTTAACTCTACTGTCTACAGATGATTTGAAATGACATGAAAAATGAAACAAATCACTGTTTCATTTCAAAACTGTTCATTTCAGAACGTGCCTGCTGTCTTTTCCAGTCCTTCTCTACCTCCATTCACTGTGCCACTGCAATACAAAAGTTAACCCCATTCTGGCCCTTCATGTATCCTCCTGTCATCTCTGGACACATGAGCTTACCTTATCCTGGGATGAATGAAAATAGGAGAGGAGCTGTCCCCCATTCACTGCTTGTCCTGCTGGCTTCTGATGCCCTGACATCAGTGTCCATTCTTTTGTGCAGCCATATAACAGAATGGTGCCTGCCTCAGTGTCAACCGGTGCCATTTTGACAATGGGACCTGGTGGGGCAGGAGCATGTGAGGATTGTTCCTGCCCCATTTTGACTTATTCATCTCTGTGAATGGAGTAATGTCATGCTTCCATGAGGCTGCAAAGATTGGCCCTTTTTCTTAGTGAGGATCAATTTTTGTATTTCAGTGGTGCTTTGGGGGGTGGGGGGAGTGGGATTTTGGTGGGGGAGGACGGGAACCTGGGCCATTCATTTCTTTTTTTTTTTTTTTCATCTTTTATGTTTAGTTCATTTCGATTAAATGAACAAGAAACAAAAGAAAATATTGCATAAAAGAAAAAAAAAAAAGAAATAATAAATGAAATGAAAAAAAATGATACACTTTCTTTTTGTGGACATCTAGCCCCAACCAGCACAGCCACATGCCTCAGTCAGGGTCCACCAGATTATGACTTCCTCTGGAGTCTGTTTTGTGTGCAACCTGAGATTGGCTAGCTTGTTTTTCTATTGTGCGATAACTAGGGCTCCCTTTGACCAGGGGCTATGACGCAGCCTTTGCAATTACTTCCAGACCTGTCCATTTTGAGGAACTGAAGCTCAGCACAGGAATCAAATCCTGCATAGCACTGACACTGAGTCATGAGGCCATCTCCCCCAGAGTTGTTAATAATAACCTGAATTAGTTCATTCTATAAGTGAGCACAGTATATACTGTCACAGTGTAAATAGATTTTTTTATTTACATGTTCAAAGCAGGAAATGAATATGAAAAAATCCCATACAGTGGAGATTATAATAGGGGTACAAATTATACTGCTGTATGATCTTCGATCAAGAGAAGGAATATATTGTTATTGATCACATAAAATATTACAGCCGGCTAGACATGTGAGTCATGAAAAGTTTTTTAAGAAAGCAGAAAGAACATGCTATCAATATATGCTCAACATGCTAAATAATTGTCAAAGCCTCTGCAGTTAACCCAGGGTTAGCACAACTGCAGTTTAAAGCTACCCGTAGGTACGTAAAAAATAATAGATATAATAGAGCTGTCACTTTTTTGCTTTTCCATTAATATCACTAGACACTTTGTACTCCCGAAATGTAACCCGCTTAGCTGCTTGCAATTTAATTCTTTTGCCCTGCAGATTGCATGAGTAGGCCATGGGGTTGTTTTCAGAAGGCCACATGATGTCCTCCCTTGTATTAAGGTAAATAATTAAAACTATTGCTGAATACTGAAATTAGAAATGGACATATTTTAGTTGTATACTAAATAGGAATGTGCTATCCATAAAAGATTTGAGTTTAATATAAAGCTACCAATGGCAAATATTCCATAGGGTTCTCAAAGACAAAATTCAGTCCAGGTCTGAGGGCTTGAGAGGCAACACTGTGTACTACCAAGCAAAGGGTTCCTGGTTTGATTCCCTGATCAAGTCTTCTGTACTCTGGGGATGCTACAAAAGCAGCCTTCACCAGCCGTGGATGGACGAAGGCATGTCCATTAACAAAAGCAATACCTGGTGACTGGACTTGGATGCCTCTGATATAAGGAGCCATGTCTCCTGGCCTCAGGACTGCTGCTGCAGTGAACAGGGTACAGTCTTTTTAAAATGAGAAACAAATCTCTAGGTCGTTTCAACAAAGGATCGTGGGATCAAGATCCTAGCCAATGGTTTAAAATGAGCTGGATGAGAAAGGAGACGCTGCCAAGTAAAATAAATAAATGCAAACAGAATCCAAACCAGTAGGGTTTCTTATTCATTTTAGAAAAACACACTTATAATAAGTAAAGATGTTCTTTATCAGTGCAATATTCTTAGTATACAGCAGGTGCTGTGAATATATCTTAGGCTATGGCTATTTGTTCACCACATAAACAAATAAATACTTTGGAGTTTACATTCTTCCATATATAATCCACAATACAAGTTTCCTACCTTTTCTTCTAGTAATCAAGGATGCTTTAGCTTTACTATGCTGCACATTTATTTTCATATAAAAAACTTTTGAGCACCAATCAATGGGGGCATCTCTAACTTCTTTCTTTCTCTGTTTGTTTAAATAATTATTCTGTACAGATCACACACACACCAAAATAATTAGTATTCACAGAGCTCAGGGGGCAGCAATTTCAACTTTTAAAAGCAATCAAAGTGCATGGTGTTGCCCTACGAGTAACTCTAGCCACATTTTGTGGATACTGTCTGGGATATCCAAATGTTTCAAGCCTTTGAATCTCTGCTCTTGGGTTATTTTAAAGTTGGATAGAAATATTATATGGTAAAATGCTTAATCTCATCCAGGATTTATTTTTGCTGTGCGCTCCGTGCCAGGTAAAATAGCATGTGCCTTGCAAAAGGTTTTCCTCAGGGGTCAGGAGAACTCCACTCACTGCACAGTTCAAAAGTTTCTGACCAGATGGTCCTTCCAGCGTTCAAAATTATTGAATCCCATTTTTGCCCAGATAAGCATGCACAGACATTCCACAGAATGAATCTGCTTTGCATTACCTTCACATCATTGCCATAATATATGAAAAGGTATGCACTTGAAACATTCTAATGCTCACTGGAGTACAGTTTATCAGGAAGAGGTGAAGGCGAGTTTGTGTAAAGCAAAAAAAAAAAAGAAACTATTTGCACTGGATTGATTTAAGGCTCATGGAAGACTGTCAAAAAAAAAATAGATTTTTCACCTGCCGGCATTCATTTTTTACACTGTTCCCTTAGCGCATTATAACCCGTTGCTTTGTTGCTCTGCATGCTATTGTTCCTTCATCTGATATTCACTTGTTCTTAGTATTGCTTCTCCTGGTAAAGGGTTAAGAAAACATTAATATACAAGAATGATAGTCCTTGTAGAGCATGGGGTTTCAGTGAAAAACCCTGATTGAAACATTGCTGTTAAGTGATAAAAAAAAAAGACAGTAAGAACTGCTGTCTGTAAGAAAGCTTTGTGTGCCTAATGGATTTATACACAAAGATGTTTTATGCTCAGTTTAAGATTTCATTCTAAACAATGCTAGAGAAAAACAGGTTTTTAACACTTGTATCAATGCCAGATATTAATGCTATTATGTATCTACATAGCACCTTCACTGTACACATCACTGTACAAGATAACATACACACTTGCTGAACCTGTTCCAGTGACTTACCCTGGTCCAAGCTTAGAGACATTAAAGTGACTTATTTAAGGTCACAGAATGAATGGTGGATAGGGGAACTGAAGAGGTGTCTCTGGCCTCACAGTTCTAATTTCTAACTCTTGCGCTACTACAAGACACTCTCAGTCCTCTTTTCTTGCCATCCTACTGGGTCATTTAGTCATTTCGTGTTAGGGCCTTATTGCACGTGATAACACTGTAACGTGTGCGATAAATAATGCAACGCAAAATGTGTATGCAAATTAAACATTGAATATTCAAGTGGGAGGAATTTGGGCACAGTAAATGGAAACAAGGGTCTTCTAGCACAGAGTGTGATAGAGTAATGCACACTATCATGGGATTTAATGCCAGAAATAACTACACCTTTTTTTTTGTGGTACTGTGAAAAAACTATCACGTTCCTATGGCCAAAATCACGAATCGCAGGTATTATCACAGTAATTATCGTGGGTGATAAACAGAGGAATTATAATGGATACACCTATCAGATCTTCCTGCCCCAATAAAAAAGACCTGTTCTTAACTGGTCTAGCTTCCTAAAGCCATAATGTTTGTTGCAAGTTTAATTGTTGGGATACTGGATGCTTCGGGAGGCTCATCTCAGATGACAACTGACTCCTTCCAAACAATAGTAGGGGTCATGGGGGGGAATGTCCCAAACCACATTCTAATGCTGCCTGGACCAGGTCATCACAGCAATCTCTGACTGCACTAATCATTACATAGCATTTTCTCAGGACAAATAGGACTTGATGGACTTGAAGAGAGGCTTTTATACCTTTGCAAACTTTCCCAATATTCTGGGAGCTATTGCCTGCACTCACGTGGTCATCATTTCACTCCGTGACAGGGAGGAGATGTATCACAACAGAAAGCTCTTCCGCTGCGACTCTCAAATGAGCATCCTCTATATGGTGGCCAGGTACCTGGGAGCTGCTCGTGATTCCTTTATACTTAGGCAATCGGGCCTGTGTGAAAATTTTGATGATGGCCTGTATGGTAACGGTTGGCTCATAGGTAACTCTCAGTCTCTCAGTCACTGGCTTCTTTCTATATTCCATCTCTGGCTACGTGTTTGTGGCAAATGGTATGGACATGGAAGGTGGCTGGGGGGAGGAAAAGCATTACTGCCATGACAAATGACTTGTAGAGTTACGTCTGTAGCCCATTGCCCCAGGGCCTGCCATTTTCTTCACATGCTGCAGAGGCCTGCTGATCTTGTTAAGGCAAACAATGCACAGGCCCTAAAGTTTGGTGTGTGAGCAGACACTATACACTTTCTACGTGTTAAATTTCAAAATGGCCCTGTTTCTATCAACCCATTGGGAGCTAGTTAAATCTCACTGGTTAATGACAAGCTTGAAATGTCCACACTGCTGGTATTGCATGATCATATATGGCCAGTTAGTTAAGCATCATCCACATTGTCAGACGCAGTCTGTCTTGAAATCACACACCTCAACTAGACGCAGTGTTCCATGCATGTTGGTGGCCTGGCATATTCCCTGTGTCGGGCCTCACAAATTGGTTTATATGGAGGACATACTGCAGAGCTGGCAAGGACATTTGCAATCACTCCAGGAGAGAGGGGGTTCCAGCATGGCCATTTGGCTAGGGCCTACAATGTTCAAGGGCCTACTTTGTTGGGCAAAATTTTAAAAAAAGCAAAATACATCTATTTCTAACATGTATAAATACAAATTTAAATTGTAATTGAAGAATTTGCTAACAGCTCGTAAAGCCTTCTTAAATAAATAAAAATTATTTGGGAAATTTAGAAAACAATTATCTCATTAAGTATCACATCAGAACCTTACATAGGGGCCTACTTTTCTTAGCAGGCATGGGCCTAATTCCTGCTCTCTCCAGCCCTGTTCGTAATCACACCGTGAGGTGCCATTTTTTCAGCTAACTCATGTAGTAGCTCTTATATATTGCTTCAAGGTTGGAAGCCTGCTACACATCAGTAGCCTCAGCTCGGTTGTGAGGTCCCGGCATGCAATTGTTGGAATACCCAGATGTGATTTAGTAGTCTGGGCAGAGCAGAGCTTCTTTTAGCTACTGCTATCCTACACATGTACTGGCCCAGAACAATGTGACATGCACTTAGGCTAGGCAAATCGGCCTTTACGGTTCGGGGAAAGGTACAGGCTACCTTATACAGTCTAATAGGATATTGTGGTTTGCAAGCCAGATTTGCAAGTCACAATGCTATGAATGATGGCTTAAATCTGTCTTTGCTGCAGGAGATTCTGGGTATGGTTGCAGGACCTGGCTTCTCACCCCTGTTGCCACACCCAACACGCTGGCAGAAATAAGGTACAATGAGGCCTTATGTGCTATGCCCTGTGTCATCGAATGCATCTTCAGAGTTCTCAAAAGTCAATTTTGCTGTTTGGACAAGACGAGTGGAGCTTTAAGGTATAATCCACCCAAATTTGAAGATATAGTGCTGATCTGCTGTGTCTTCTATAATATCCTCTACACCATGGACTACGAATGGATCTAGTTCCTGATCTCCCCCAGGATCCCCCATGTGCCCCCGCATGAGCCAAAACCTTATACAATGCTACTTTGCCTGTTAGGCCTCACCTACCACATCCCCTTCCAGGGAAGGAAGGCCAGTAGAGTGTTAGCTGCTGCTCTCCTCGCTGTCATCTTTCTTTCTCTCACTGTTTCTCTGGGTCACTGTGTAACAGAAAACACTTATGCCTACTCAGGATTCATCTTGACAATGGAGCCATACAGTGTACTGGAAAAAC
This sequence comes from Rhinatrema bivittatum, assembly GCF_901001135.1. NCBI lineage: Eukaryota > Metazoa > Chordata > Amphibia > Gymnophiona > Rhinatrematidae > Rhinatrema > Rhinatrema bivittatum. The sequence continues at coordinate 129,047,478 of NC_042617.1, read as the reverse complement.
AGTAGTGAAAGTAAAGATAACATAAAATACACATGGCTGCCATAATGTAGTTTGCCTTATACGAAAAGAGGCATGTGTGGCACATGAGTTTGTGAAGGACTGCCAATACACAGTTCATAGTTTGGCCTAGTTAGTGCCGTGTCACTTGACAGCCTTCCTCTATGGATCCCATCCTAGCACCACATGTGGATGAGATAGTGCCACAAGTGTGATACCACCCCAGTTGATCCTCAAGCATGGAGAGCTACAGCTCTAGAAATTTTGTAAATATGAAATAGCTCTGAAGCTTAAAGACACAGCCTAAAGGTACAAGAAGTCAGTAAAAGGTTTCATTGACAGAGTTCCCATTTCACTGCTTCATTCCGTTGCTGACAAACGTGTTCATGTGAAAGTATACATCTGTACTGGGTCAGCTTAATGACACGTGGGTGTTACAGGACACAGCTGACACCACAGCATCACCAGTTTCAGAGCCACTGCTGACTCAGTTTTCCAACTGGATCCAGATTTCCTGGATATGTTGATCCAGTCCTGCTCTTACTCCCATGCATGAAGGTATTAATAGTTTTGGTTTTGCTTGGAAAAGCTATTGGGAAATCTGATGAAATCTCTGGATGTAATGTGTTCCAAACCAGCACAGGATTTACCTGTCCTGAAAATTGGAGTCAACTGGCAAACCATTTGCGGGTATCAGATGCTCTAGTAGCACGTCTTCCCTTACAGTCTTGGGTACCTGGTAGCATTCCCACAATGCACATAGGTCCTTCTAAGGTATACATCTTGGTGGTTGCATGCATCCCGAACACATGCACCGTACCATACCTACCTATGCAATTTGTAAATGATAATGTGCAGAAGGTGAGGGCCTTAGCCACTGTGATGTCATGTAGGTTGGTTAGCTTCTCGGCAAACCTACACCAGGATGCACGTCTGGCTCTATGAAGGTAGGATTGGGAATCTGATGGTGTCCTGCCTTCACTTGCATTTCCCTATGAGCTCGGAGATGTCACTGTCACTGTATAGTTTGTAATTAGTCTATGAGCACACTCATGAGCAAAGATTGACATCATAGAAGCCACTGGTTAGGTGTGTTTGAACCTCTGGCCTTCACATTACCCGTCACAGCTTGCCTTACAGAGATATTGAGATGTCTGGATTCTATAAGGCCTTTGACTGTTATGGCTCACTGACAGTCATGTAGTGCAGCAGTATGTAAGTATGTATTTACCCAGAAAATATGCAGAGTATTTTGCTTTGAGCAATAGCTAGTTTCTCTTAAAATCCTGGTGCAATCTGTTACCAACCTTAAAGCACATAGGCTGAGCACTCCCACACCAAACAGCTTGCAGATAGTTCAGTCTGCAACGTCACTACACACTTTTACGTTGTTTAATGGCTGCAAGCCCTTGCTTATCCACATGCCTGTCATGGCTTGTGGGGAATCAGAAAAAGCTGCTGTCCTCTACGCTGTGCCTCACGTGGTGTAAGTCACTTTTACAGTTAGTGGTGAGCAGGGCAGGTGTGCTCCTACACTCTCAATGATCTGCTCTGTGTAAAGCATTAAGGGTAAATTTTAAAAGAAGCATGAACATGTGCATGTGCAAGTCGTTCCCGTCGCACGTATGGATGCGCCAATTTTATAACAAGCCTGCACCGACGAATGTCTGTTATAAAATCTGTTATATATTATAAAATCCAATAAAGGAGCAGACTGGGCTGGAACTTTCCTAACTCCTTACCTAACCTTCCTTCCTTTTCCCCTTTCCTCCCTGACACATAAACCCTATCTATCCACCCTCATGTTTTTTGTTCAAGAACTTACCTGTTGCTTCCAACTAGCCACCAACACTTACCTAGCTCCTCTCTCCAAATTCCTTACATACCTTCAGATAGGCAGCCGCAGGAAGCCTGGATATATAAACTGAAAAAATAACGCATCACGCATTAATGTACACTAGTCACGTAAAATGATGTGGTACGTGGTGCTGCAATGCATGACGCACTGACACAATGCACCATGAGCTGACACAACACCTCATGCATTGACACAATGGGGTAGATTTCAAAGCTAGCATGCATGCATCCATGCGCGCGTGTTACCTGGCACGCATGCAATTTTATAACATGCGTGCGCAGGTGCGCACATTTTATAAAATCAGGGGTCGGCACGCGCAAAGGGGTGCACACTAGTGAATTCTGCGCACGCCAACGCCCGCAGCCTTCCTCAGTTCCCTCCCATTCCGTTCCAAAATTTCACAGCGGACTGGGTGGGAACTTCCCAACCCCCTACACTAAACTCCCTTCCCCTTCCCCTAAGCTACCCGCCCCCTAAGCTACCCGTCCCCTAAGCTACCCGCCCCTAGCCCAAATCGTTATTTTACCTCTTGTGTGTGCTGGCACACACTATGCCGGGGGCCTCTAGCCCCACCCTACCCCCTCCCCACCCCTTTCCCGAAGCCCCTTGACTTACATGCGTCCCGGGGCTTTACGCGCATGGCCGGGCCTTTGAAATAAGCCCGGCGCGTGTAAGCCTACCTATGCGCATAAATCCACGGGATTTAAGCGCATAGCACTTTTAAAATCTAGCCCAATGTGTATTATTTACCTATGCAATGTGGCAGGCTACAAATTTGCCTTACCACACCCTTTTTTATCGCAGGCGTTATTTTCGCTTTATTTATAGCAATTTGATGAATCTAGGTCATAGTTTGGGCTGTAATGCCACCGTTTATTTTGTTTTTGATTTTTTTTTTGATTTCTTAAATTTTCAAATTAGAATTACAAGAAAAATGCCACCGTTTTAAATCACAATTTTTACTCTTTATGCTTTTTAAACTGAAAGTGGCATGGCTGTTCTCTCTGTTCTAGTTCTTGTTGCTGTGTCAAATTTTGAAAGTTTAGTTGAGGAATGTTGAAATACTTGAAGGCATAAAACAGTTGAATGTAAAAAATAAAAAAAAAAGTTAAAGCATTTGTCAAACTCAAAAGGTACTTTCAATTTAAAAACCAAATTTCAAACATTTGTAGATGACAGCCCCGGAATGGTCATTTGGGCTGTTTTTACAATCCCACACACTTGAAGATTTTAGGGAAAATTTGAGTTAAATGTTTGCATTCTTTGCAAATGCAGTAAGAAGACGTCACATCCCATTTCAAGAGGTTAAACCAAACCATTACTATAGATATCAGCACACACTTGCACATTTTTTCACTTGGTTTTGGGTAAAAAAACAAAACAAAAAAAAAAACAACCTCTAATGGTCAACAATCAAGTTGCAGTTGATGTCTGTTTCTTGTGAAAACAAAATATGTGTGCCTGTCTTTAAATACAGTCACATCATCAAGGAAGAACAAAAAATATACTGACTTTTGCTGACTTTTGTTTCTTCACATAAAGGTTGATTAACAAGTCAACTAGATTGCTAATTTCTAGGAAAATCTGGTCTATAAATTTCATCATTTGTAAAGGAAACAAAGATAGACCAGTAGCCCTAGTTGCAGAGGTTATTTTATTATGGAAAATAAAAAGTTGTACAACTCAAAGTATAAAATGATCAAATTGCCCCGACTCTGGCTGAGTTTTACCTAAATGTATGGCTGCATCAGGGCTTTTAGTAATATTTGATTGCAATATAATGACAATGATCTTTCTCTTAGAAGTATAAATATATTAATTAATTGGATCTGTGTTCGCTGCAAAGTATATATGTATGTATTTAAAACAAGTGACATCAATCTAGCTGATTCAGTGTAGATGCACTCCTCAAAAATTGCAGATCCAAATCAGAATGTATTTCTAAAAACAAGTCAGCAGCACCATACAAACTCATTGCAGTTGTTTGTTTGAATAAATCGGCAGAACCATTGTGCTGCTGATTTGACAAAACTCGGCCAGAGTCGGATGAGTTGGACATTTTATACTTTAGCTGTGCAACAAATGGACGATTTGGACCTTTTATATTTGAGTTGTGCAATTATGTGTTTTCCATAATAAAAATCCCTGCAACTAAGATGATTGATCTATCTTTGTTTCATCTGTTTCCTGGCTTTACTAGACCGTCTACCGCATTGCTTTTTGGGACCATCATTTTCAAGGTCCACTTGTTGTTTGTATGCTTCTTTACAGCATTATGGTTTTTTCATGTTTTTAATCTTCCAGTGTGCCTTTTGAGGATTCTCTTGTAATATTACATGCTTGTAACAAAGAGTCCTAGTCAGTAAAGTGAAAAAAAAACCAACTTTGTGACTACAGCAGCCAGTGGTGTAAATAGAATTGTCCTTATCTGTACAGTCTACTACTACCACACACACACACGGTATGGTGCCTATTAATTTTGTAAGATTAAAATTAAACCTGGAATCAGAATGAAAAATTAAGTTGAACTTGTACAAAGTAATTATCCAACTCATTCACAGCTTGATTTTATTAAATGTTTTCTTGCCTATGAAATGAGGCAATGGTATTTGCATCTGCTTTTTTTTTTCATTTCCCACTCACTCACTATCAAAAATCATGCAAAAAAAAAAAAAATCCCTGTACTTTAACAGAGAATGGGTTGGTGGTCAGTATTAAACTTTGAGCATGACCAGCTCCTTCTTGCATTATGTCTATTTTACATTTAAATTTGCACTTTTATATGTCTATGGATGTGCAACCTCTATTTAGTCTAAATGAAAAAAATATTCTATGAATGGGGGAAATTCTTTAAAATGTTCATGATAAATATTTTGAACCTGTAAAAATATGTGTTCAATAAATTGGCTTGTGCATCTCTTTAAGTGAATAGGAGGAGAAGTTTGACAAAATCTGTAGAAGATTTGTGGAAATCTGCTCATGGTCTCATTTAAAATGCATTGCTGTGTTTTTTGACAATTCCTCTATGGTATCTCATCTTATCTGATTTTTTTTACCCATAGTTCTTAAGAAATTCTGCCATTTTTTTTTCTAATGAACCAGGCTGATCAACCTTTGGTTTTACCCCATTTTCATCTATGGATATCTCGTCCTGCTTTTCTAACGTATTTAAAAGTACAGGTTAATAGGTGGAAGAGCAGCAAAACTAGAACTGGTTATGATTATCAGAGTTGAGTTGGACTAGGTAGCAACGCTAAGTATGCTACAGATCCAATATGGTATAATCAACTTAGCTAAATCTGATAACACCACCCCAAAACTGAATCATCTAATACATACAAGCATCTAATAATAAGCATCAGATTTCATGTCCAAAAACATTTTTAACACTTCCCAAAATTTCACCAATATCGAATTGCATTGATAAAAACATTACACATTTTTTGGTAAATACATATAATTATAGAAAAATTGTTATTCAATTTTTAAAAAGCATGATACGAATCAAACCATAATAACCCTCTCAATTTAAAAATATAAAAAGACTCATTCAAAAACTTACATACATCTCTAATCACTCAAACCACTTCCATGTGAAGCATAACAACCAACAGAAACTCCAGTACACTAAAAAGATAAACGTGTCTAGTGCATTCTTTTCAAAATGCACTAAGATGGTGATAACATGCCAGAAAACAAAATAACTCTGGAAGTAATTTCACTGATGGTCCCATTTTTCAGCCATTCACTTCAAAAATGTGGATGCTTTTCAGTCAGTAATTGACAATCTAACTTCAGGCAATAACCACAAAAAGTTTGTTGCGACCATCGCTGCTCGACATCCTCACTCCGCCTCTTTACCTCTGTGGCGACTCCCTCCGGGTCTGATGGATGGCTCGCTGCCGCAGCATCTGCGTGCCGTCTCCCTCCAGCGTCCCTGGGCCAGCTCAACATTGAGATCTGCCATGTTGCCTGAAGACCTAGCGAGCACCCGCACGTGCTCTGATTGAAGTACCAGCAAGAGCGCGAACCTCAGGGGCATCCCCCTGAGATGACGTCATCCGCTGCCAATATTAAAGGTCTCTACTTCACTAGCTAACTGAGTTAGCAAGGGGATTGCTTTGGCTACACTCCCAAGCTACTCTGCCTCCTCAGACTTACCAGAGGTACCCCTCCTCGGGGGCCTCGCTCTTTTCTTTACTTTCAGATTACAGATAGGAACCGGTACTCGCTCCTCGAGGGCCCATGTTCCTGGACACTCTGAAGATTCTCTACTGCTTGGAAGCTATCGCTGCTACAAACAATTGTGAGTTACCATCGCTCTCTCAGAGCTTTCCCTGGAACCAGGTACTCGCTCTCGAGGGCCTAAACCTTTCCAGCTCCTGAGCTTCCTTGAGACCTTATGTGAGTTTTGTCATCTAGTTCTGTTCATGAACTCTGCCTACTCTGCCTACTCACTTTCTACAGTTTCTCAACAGCTCAGCATCCTGGATCGCTGTTCCAGTACCTGAGGGACTACAGCCCTGCCGGGCATATCAGCTCACTACTGCCACCTCTGGTGGTTTCAAAAACTGTTTAATAAAAACTATGTGTGTCTGTCTCCATACTCAAGCCTAGCCAGTGGTCCCTCTCGGGATATCCTCCCAGGGGTGTGGTCATCTGCTACCGGCCCAGGGATCCACCCACAACTGTATCAGATTTATTACAGATTGCTACTCCTTAGCAAGACGATATCTGAGACACTACAAGATTTCTGACTCCTCCTTCTTTAGGAGCCAATAAGAACAGATTGCTACTCACAGTCTAACTAACAGCAGATTTATTACAAAGTTATAGCATTTTAAATTTCTTCAGAGCATAGCTTCATTATGAATGCCATCCAACAGATTCTATCCCAACATAGGCCTATGTTTTGCCTCAATATAGAGGCTGTTTCAGAAGAACTAAAAAATAAAATCAAGAAAAATCAAGTTAAGCTATAAATAAACTGAAAAGTACCTGACATGTCCTCAACACTTACCACCCAAATCAATGCAGAATTTTTTTTTCAAAAACACAGGCATATCGGATCATCAAGAAAAACTGTAAGAGAAAGATAAACAATTAACCAACATCTTCAAGCATAAACCTCTATTCTCCAATATCTACAGACATTACTAAACTTGCCTCAATAAATATCCAAATAACTCTCTTCAACAAAATCCATACTTATCATTTCAACATGAACAATAATGTATAACTGATTATGTAAACCCCTTTGTATGTATTTTTAAACTATATAACATCATTTAAATCGACCAAACAACTTCATGGCCTACCAACAGTCAATTAAATTTCACCCTCCATATCCCAAAGGAAAAACACCAG